>NC_069365.1:86930326-87239891 GCF_021730395.1 Mercenaria mercenaria
GACGAAATGACATTATTCGTTCTTGCTCATTGGCGTACGTGCCATTGACAAATACTTCAGTTTGGCGTGTTAACGCGTTCGCAAAGACAATGTTAAATGCTTCGTTGTCTCGCGTTGGTTAGATCACCCATCTAGGCGCGCTCACCAACACGCCGAATCGAATTGTTGTCAATGGCAACCAGTCAAACGCGAAATAAAATGTTTTGTTCTGTTGCGCTCTATAGGCCTAACTATACTAAAGGAACCAGCGTGGGAGCCATCTGGTCTAGTCGCGTAATGGCTGCCAGGTATTTGAACAGTAATTTTTCACTTGGCATGGCAAGAGAGGTCTAAATTAAAGCTAGTTTCTGTTTAAATTTCATTGTGGATGTATTTGTGACATTTTGGTAGGAAAAATGTGAGAGCAGGTTGTATTTGGTGAAGTGAATCTCAGTTGTAGTATGAGTAGTACTTCCAGGTCACAGCAGTGTAATTTTGATGTCAGTTTACAGTAAGCAAATGTGACCAGAGCAATCTCTCTTAGAAGATACATGACCCCTACTTTTGTCTTCATTTTATATCAGTTTTATCATAACTCTTTAAAATGAGGTAAGGATTTGTTCTCTGAAATGGGTCTAGCTATGTTTGGAAGCTCTTTAAAAAATGTCAGTTTTATATAGAATATATAGGGAAAACTATTTAGATAGTTGTAACCTATATCAAGTTATCGTTGTTAGTTTTATTTAATCGTATTAGCGCGCACTCTAAGACAACATATAAATATTTTACATGTTTTATGGTACGTTTGAGCGCGTGACATGTTCTGAATTTGCCGCCATATTCTACCATAAAACGTGATAATTCGAGATAAAAGTTGCATCTTTCAAATCGGAAAACATAATGTTCAGTACTTAAATATATTGTACAGTAACGCAGTATGAATGAGATAAACTGATTCGGAATGTATAATGCTGAATATCACCTTTTGCTTTCAGAAATCACGCAGAATGAGAAATAAGAAAGGGGTGGATGATAAAGAAATTGTTGTTGGTAGGTTTATGAAATATTTATTCCTAAGCTGGTACAATGTACATGTATGTATGTAATATTTTAGGCCCAGGTCCAGGTGGTCCATGCTCCCCTCCCCCAACCCCAACACACACAACCAGTTGGCTGAGAAGTGACCTATACTCATCGAAGTAAGAAATAATATTCCTAAACATTTAGATCCAAAAATGCACCAGAGGCCGCCATTTCATACCTATATTTCAAAATTTTCTAGGGACAGACCTCCTGATCCCCCTACAATGATGGGAGAACCTCCACCAATACCTCAAAATTTAGACCAAAAAGTTGCAAATCATACCAATTTTTCAAGAAAAATTAAGGTGGAAGACCCCTCCCATCCTATATCTACCCCCACTCGGCATTTTGAGCTTCGTTCTAAACTATTGCCCTCACCCCATCCCTCCGATCAAATATTTCTGGAACCGGGCCTGTATTCCGTATTTTGTAACTGTTCACAAAGTAAGAGAAATGACAACTGCATTTGGAATAAAATATAAAGTTATTGAACAAATGGCAAAGATAAACAGGGACGTGTCGCAGTTTTCGGATTCGTAAGATAAATACGAAGAACGCATTCATTCATATCAAACACTGTAGAAGCAATTGTTGCAACATGTATATTTTAAAGCTTATCCCGGGCGTTCGGTAGATGGGCTCTATCGTACTGGACGTATCTCCCAAAATATTACAGACATCTTGGAGACATGTCGGTACAGACATTTGGCTTGCAGTTGCTTTTCTAGCTTTTGTACCATCTAATCCTGGTGATTCCTCCGCATCTTTAACATGCATGCTTGTAATAATTTGTATGTACGTAGTACGATTCTCTATTGGCGCTGTTTGAATACGAAATGTGCTGCACATCCACGACTGTTATATCCTGTAAAAGATACCACGCGTAAATCATTATTTTATCCTGTCGTTTTAAGGATTGTTTTACCAAGTAATGTAAAACGTGTTTATGTTATACAATGTGCTAATAATCATATAACCCTGTTAAATGTACAATCTGTAAAATATGACAATTTTAAATATACAAGGTATTTATGATCGTTTTAGCCTATAGAATATAAAACGTGTTTAGGAAAATATTACATATACATGCTGTACATTTAACATTAATACACATTAAATTATATGAAATTTAAGTAATGGATCCGATTCTTCGGACTTGCATACAGTTTAACGTGCACTGAAAGCGGATAATGCAGGAATACCATACAAAGAATACGTTATTTACCAATTATCGTTACGAGTTCACTCCTATACATAATTTATGTCAAACTTCTATCTTCATTTATTCTATAGAGATCACATGTCGTCACTGAAGGTTGTACTTTTGAGGATACCGGTCATGAAGTACCGAGTTAATGTAATCAAACTTCGGATAAAATGTAAGGAGTGATAAAATATATGTTGAAATGTGCGTTAATATATTATACATTTTTTAAAGTAATCATAAAGGTAGAAAGGAGAGAAGCGGAAAATTTCTTAAAATGATGCAAAATAATTTACACATATTGAAACATAAATGTACATTATCTGGATAGACTTCCAACGTCCACATATCATCTGACTTCCTGCTTGCAATGTTGATGTTTATTCCATAAGAACAGCCCACAGGATCGTTCTTCATAACGGCGACACACTCTTCTATTTTTTCACATCCAGTTAAGGCACGGAGAAGTATATCAACTGGCACAGCGCCATGATTTACTTTCTTTGGCACGAGAGAATTTATTGACACGGCAAATGTTTTATTAACATAAAATGTATTCCCAGCAAGATACCCTGGAAATATGCATGCGAGATACCTTTCGTTTCGTCTTGCAGTTACCTGGTTTATAGTTTCTTGTTTTTTTATGTTTTTACTGTTGTCATCTTCACATAAGGCGCTTTTGTCTAGATCTACGTCGACCATATACATCATGTTTTCAACCTCCGTTCCCCAGTCTTCATTATGTGCAAGAACTCTACAATCTGATGTATTCACCATTATGTCTGTACATCCAGCAATTTCGCTGTCATGGCCAACTTCTTTATCATTTGATATGTTCGAATGGTACAAAAGTATCTCCGAAGCCATATCCTGTAGAAATAGTCTTTCGAAAGACACATCCGATCCTTCGGCCATTCCTTTAATTTCTTCCACAATATGAGGATAACATCTCTCCGTTGTTTCAACAGCTGCATTATACAGCTTCCTTCCCTCTTCAGTTTTGTAGAAGGAATACAGTAATTCCGCTGTTTTGGTTGTTACATGCTCTTGTATAAAATGCTTAAATGTTTTTCCAATTTTAAAACCAACATCAAAGTTATTGTATGCTTTCATATAAAGTATCGGTATTGATTCACATGTTGACGACATTTTCACAACTGATAATGCACAGCTGTGTTTAACTACCCGATAAAAGGTTTGTTTACATTTTTTTTATCTCGTTTATATTTATATTTTTTTATTTGGAAACAGTAGCAAGCGGAGAGCGAAAATAAGTATATTTCCTTTGGTTTTGCACCTAAAGTAAAGCTTATATAGAAAGTTCAACCATTTCATACTAACGATAAGTCACCAGGGATTGAAAATATATAAAAAAAAAACCCACATAGATGCAATTATATCTGTGGAGCCTTAACAAACAACTAATACGTGAGTAATGTCTGTAATTTTTGACCCGGTACTCATGAATATGTTACTTTCAATTAATGTTTGGAGTTAGAACCTAAATAACGATATAAATACTGAAAAGAAAACAAGAAAACAGTAATATAGATTTCTTTATTAGCATCATGTCGGATGTGCAGATATAGCGTTCGGCTACCAATCTCGGGATGTGGGTTAGAGTCCTCTGTGTGACCATATCATTTTTTTTTTTTCATAACGAGAACAAGGCAAACAGTGAAAATTGCACACTCGGTTTGATTGAGTTTGTTCATGAGCAGTAATGGTAAGTGCAACACCGCCCTCGCCCCCTAGCACCGGCTTAAGCAGTATTCAATCTTCAAATCTAAATGAGTTGAAATCTATCCCGAAGGACAAGAACATATAACAACACTGAGATGACTGCTTGGCATCGGCGCATCAGAAATTAAAGCCGACTGCTTGGCATCGGCGGACTGCTTGGCATCGGCGCATCAGAAATTAAAGCCGACTTGGACAAAGTGTACGGGGACAGTGCGCTGCCATACCGTACTATTGCCCGAATGGTATCTCTTTTAAAGAGGGGAGAACCAGCACCAAAGATGAGGCCCGTCCTGGGCGCCCTTTGACTGCTGTGTCTAACAAAGACAGTGATGCTGTGAAAGTGATAATCGAGAGAGATGCAAGATGCACAGTGAAGCAGATTGGGGAAATATCGGGTCTTAATTCATCAGGGGTTTTCTCATTTTGAAAGAATGGCTAAACCTGCGAAAGGTTTATGCGCTATAGATACCGCATTTATTGATCCCTGAATGGTAGAAAAAGCTTCCACCCTGGCCATCAAATATAAAAAAAAGGAATGTAGGCTTATCAAAGAAATTGTTACAGGTGATGAGACGTGGTTGTACTTTTTGATCCCGACAATAAAGAAAAGTATAAGATGCGGGTAGGTGACAATAATGGAAGGCCTTTATTGTTCGGTTATTGTTATTAGTGTAGTTATTTTCAGGTTACAAAAATCGTGCAAAATAACGACAAAGACAAGATTAATGAGTGTCAGGTCAATAATTACGGACAAACGCTAAACGCAGCATTGGGGCATATGTAAAGAATATCTGTACAACCCAGATATGAATAGTGTAAAATCATAGTACTTGTCTGTACGTATGTACAATAGCAAAAACAAAGAGAAGAAGAAATCATTACTTAAGCGTGACAGACAGCCCGCCGCTATCCTAGGTTGACGTTATCAAAGAATTTCTTAGAATAAATCAATAACGAATCATAAAATACGTAGAGTGTCTCAGCAATAAAAAGCATTGAAAAAATGTGTCTGGTGCACGATGGAAGATACAATATCAATTGTCCAATATGCATATTACTCATTTGTCCAACAGCGCGTGTATGTGAGAAATGCGCGACTAAAATGGGCTGATTTATTTCCCCTATGGGTACGATTGTTCCCGTAGTATACCTTGATGTGCAATGGCATTTTATTTCAGAACTGGTTCAGTATGCACGTCCTTGCCTATTTTCATCAAATTATACGTCGCAATGTCACAAACTTTTATATCCTGTTCAACGTGAACACCAACATCTGGCTCCATAGCTCAGTGGCTAGAGCGCCTGTCTAGTAAACAGGAGGTCGAGGGTTCGATCCCCTCTGGAGCCTTTTCATATTTTTATCAAAACATGATTATTTTTAAATGTCCATGATAAACCTCTCGACACTGTAGTGGTGCGACTACTACCGCGTTCGATAGATAACGTGGAGATTTGAAATCAGATCTGGATATGTGTATTTAGAGAAGAAATGTTTGATTATGCCCATTACACGTCTACGTGTACAATACTTTTTTGAAAAAAAAGCCCGTCCGGGGATCCCGCGACCCGTAGACCTACGCTCTCCCTATTGACATGATTGAGCTAGCAACTTGAGGAGTCATTCTGGTGCAGACGCCAAAGCGCCATAAAGAATTTTAGACATTTTATTTGACGTTGTGGTTCGTAAAAGACAATGCGACAAAACAAATTTAACAGTGCGCAATGACGAAACAATGAAACATTTTATTTCAAACTGATTGAGTAGAAAAAATACGAAGACGAAATGAAATGATTCGTTCTTGCTCATTGGCGTACGTGCCATTCACAAGTACTTCTTTTTGGCGTGTTAACGCGTTCGCAAAGACACTGTTAAATGTTTCGTTGGCTCGCGTTGGTTAGATCACAATAAAATGTGCAACATAGATGCTGGCGTGGCATCACAAAACATCTTATTTCGTCTAGGCGCGCTCACCAACACGTCGAATCGAAATGTTGTCAATGGCAATCAGTCAAAGGCTAAATAAAATGTTTTGTTCTGTTGCGCTCTATATCAAGTTATCGTTAATCGCGTTAGCGCGCACACTAAGACAACATATAAAGCTTTTACATGTCTTTATGGTACGTTTGAGCGGGCGACAAAAGGAAATGTCCTGAATTTGCCGCCATATTCAATCATTAAACGTGATAATTCAAAAAATAATGTTGCATCTTTCATTACAGAATACATAATATTCAGTACTCAAATATATTGGACAGTAACGCAGTATAAATGAGATAAAATTATTCGGAATGAATAATGGAATGAATAATGCTGAATATCACCTATTGCTTTCAGAAATCACGCAGAATGAGAAGTGAGAAAGAACTGGATATTAAAGAAAGTGTTAATGGTAGGTTTATGAAATATTTATTCCTAAGTTGATACAATGTACATCTGTAGTATTTCAGGCCCCGGTCCAGGGGAGGGCATACACCCCCCACCCCTCCCCTCCCCTCACCCCATCACACATAACCAGTTGGCTGAGAAGTGACCTATACCCATCAAAGTAAGAAATGATATTTTCTAAACATTTAGATCCAAAATGCACTAGAAGCCGCCATTTCATACGCATATTTCAAGTCTCCCTGACACACCTTATACGAGCGTAGCCCCCCTCCCCCTCCCATATCTATCCCACTCGGCACTTTGAGCTTCGTTCTAAACTATTGCCCCCACTCTTACTTCCCTTTGTTGTTACTATAAATAGCTTATATTGTAACTTTTTCATTACTAGTCGTAGGGAAAAATCGAGAGCACTTTTCTGTAGTACAACATGCATCAAATATTTCTGGAACCGGGCCTGTATTTAGTATTTTGTAACTGTTTATAAAGTAAGAGAAATGCAAAACTGCATTTGGAATAAAACAAAGACTGTTATTGAACAAATGGCAAAGATAAACAGGGACGTTTCGCAGTTTTCGGATTCGTAAGATAAACACGAAGAACGCTATCATTCATATCAAACACTGCAGAAGCAATTGTTGCAACATGTTTACTTTTATGTAAACATGTTTACTTGTATGTGTAATTTTTAAGTCATTGACCAGTTAAATTATAACTTTTAAAGTAAAGCAATTCTCACCCTTTTAGAAAACTCTTACCTTTATTTAAAAAAAAATAACAAAAAAAACCCCCAATAAAAACGATTAAAATGTATTCAAAACTTAATAAGAGAAATGACAATTATCTTTTTAATTTAATTATTATGATTATTTTTGTCTAAATAACAAAATAAAAGCAGAAAATTTGATCATTGCTGGATTTTTATTAGAAATTAGAGAAGCGTTCAGTTGATTTTTTAATAAATATTATTTAATAAAACTTAATACTGTTGTATTTTATCACTTTGTTTGTTCCGCCCTGATTTAATCAGGCTTTCTAAACAGGTTATTAAGGTGAGAACTGGTTTACTATAAAGGTGAGAAATATCACATGCAATCTATGTGCTGCACAATAGCTATACAGTAGCTTATTATGATAAACAGAAGCTAGTCTATCAATGGTACAGTCTTGTATATTGGCCCTTACCGCCAATACGCACACCGTATCATACCCATAGGCCACATACCTCGCATACCAGAATCAGTGTCTTTAACAAACAACTAATTATTTACCGGTGAGTATTTTCTGTGGAGTTTTGACCCGGTACTCATGAATATTTCGCATGTTTCCTTCAATTAATGTTTGGTGTCAGAACCTAAGTAACGATATAACTACTATAAAAACAACATAGTAATATACATTTCTTTATTAGCATCATGTCGCATATGCAGATATAGCGTCCAGCTACCAATCTCGGGGTGTGAGTTAGATTATTTCATTTTAGAAATCAAGGGTGTTTAGGGTATATATGTATAGGTATTGGTTTGTTTACAGAGCATTATCAAAGTACATATACTTACTAATCCCCAACGATAACATGGTTCCCGCCGAAACGCGAGGACGAGTCTAATTCATGATAACGGATGAAATAACCATTCATAATGCTTGCACATTACTTGACAAGTAAATATTAGTATTTCTTTCATTTCAAATACCCACTAAGTATATGGCAACATAGCTCAGTTGGGCGAAAGGCAGATAATAATTGGGTGCAAGCAGATCGTTTTGTGGGTTCGAATCCTCACGAGTGTGTTTTTTTTTTAGATTTTTTCCTTTTTGTTTTCCGTATTTTTGTTTCTTTCTTAAATGGACGCCACTTTCGGTGTATGTGCGTGCGTTCGTACGATTTTGCCCGGACTAGAACTTTGACATCTTGTTTATATTTCGCATTAATGTTCAATGAGAAGGCGTGTCATGCGCAAACCCCATGTTCCTATCTCAAATTAAAGTTTGTCCGGAGCATTTCTTCTTCATGCATGGTAGGATTTTGATGTAACTTGGCATGAATGTTCACCATTATAAGACGGAGTGTCATGCGTAAGAAGCAGGTCCCAAGGCCAAGGTCACACTTAGAGGTCAAAGGTGCTGGTGGGCTCGACACTCTGCCCGTGGGCATGCTTGTATTTGTATATATGTCTTTTTATAAGACACTAGTATGTTCATTATTTGCATGGCTTAGTGCATGCATTTAATAATATCATCTTTGTTATGTAAGACACTTTTCCGATCTGCCATCTCGCCTTTAGATACCTCTGTCATGTTGTCACAGAGCTCATGAAGGAATCTTAATTTTTATTCAAAAGTGAAAAAAAAAAAAAAAAAAAAAATGTTGATGCTGAGTTTCGAACCCACACGGCAAAACATTTCTTGAACATGGACTGTATGCTTTACCACTGAGCTAATTCTTAACTGGTACAAAACCTCGAAATATTTAGATTGTAACATGTTAGTAAAATGTTGAATTCCCTATGTTCCATTTTAATCTATTTATAGTCATGTTTGTAAATATCAAGTTATCGTTGGGGCATAGTACATTTGATCAGTTATAGCTTTCCAATACACTAATTTAAATCTACATAAATTTATATTTCCTTTTTCTCGTGCAGCTCGTGTTTTACGTACACTCCTTTTCAATAATAGGTTGTGCCTCATTATGTACTATAATACAAAGGTCAACCATCGGGGTCAAGTTGCGTCCACTATATTTTTGTACGTATTAACAAAACGCGATAACTGTGGCCTTTATTTACTAATACCGGATTAACCCATAACAATGAAATCGGGAATCAAGTAGACATATTATATGACAAATATCTTATATCGCAAAACCAATGTACGAAGCGGCGTGGTCTAGTGGTTAACACGTATGATTTGTAACCTTACGGTGCTGGTTCGAATATATGACGAGGTACATTTTTATCTATCATGTTTTTACCTGGAGAAGGAATACAGGTAACTTATACTGAGTACTTATTGACATTTTGCAGAGGATCTCATATTAGAATAGACATTGAATCTATTAACATTACAAAATGAATAAAAAAGACTCTTGCAAGGAAAATAAAATCAACGTTGTGATCGTTAAAGACATTACGAAGGTTAATAAAATGTTATGTTTAAGACATATCAGTAACATAGTTATAACGACTCGTGTGAGCATTTCATTATTGAGGTCAGTGGCTACAGACACTGCTAGCGAGCAGGATGACTACTCAAATACCAACAGTGCTTTTTAATGAACTTCTGTATACATATTTGTCATGACATGAAAAATAAACTTAAACAAATAAATAAAAAATAAAAAAATGAAAGAAAAATAAATACAAAAGACGATATATAAATTACCTGCAAAAAAGAATAAGTAACAATTACAAAGAAGGGCTCGAACATACACCATACAAACATAAAAAGAATAGATGACCGACACACTATCCACTAGACTACAAATCTGTTATGATATACCATATCGTATTTAGAGTTAAGAATACTACATTATACAAATTAGCACCACTAATCGGACAATATACCTGCTTTACCTGTTTTTGGATTTTACCAAGTACCGTTAAAATAAAATTATCGCGATCTATTAATACTATGCCCCAACGATAACTTGATATTTACAA
Organism: Mercenaria mercenaria; assembly: GCF_021730395.1. Lineage (NCBI taxonomy): Eukaryota > Metazoa > Mollusca > Bivalvia > Venerida > Veneridae > Mercenaria > Mercenaria mercenaria. The sequence continues at coordinate 86,940,381 of NC_069365.1, forward strand.
ACATGACTATAAATAGATTAAAATGGAACATAGGGAATTCAACATTTTCCTAACATGTTACAATCTAAATATTTCCAGGTTTTGTAGCAGTTACGAATTAGCTCAGTGGTAAAGCATCCAGTCCATGTACAACAGATCTTTTGCCGTGTGGGTTCGAAACTTAGCATCCACATTTATTTTTTTTTTTATTTTTTATTTGACTTTTGCATAAAAATTAAGATTCCTTCATGAGCTCTGTGACAATACGAAGAGAGGTATCTAAAGGCGATATGGTAGAATAGATTAGTTTATTACATAACAAAGATGATATTGATTAAATGCATGCACTAAGCCATGCAAATAATGAACATATTAGTGTGTTATATCAAGACATATATAGAAATACAAGTAAGCCCACGGGCAGAATGTCGAGCCCACCAGCACCTTTGACCTCTAAGTGCGACCTTGACCTTGGACCTAGGGACCTGCTTCTTACACACGCACATACACCGAAATTGGTGTGGCGACTATATCGAGCTCACCGCAAGCGCGCTCGACAACAAACCATCAAAGAAAGAAACAAAAATACGGAAGCGAAAATGAAAACGAATAGGAAAAACAAAAACAAAATCTGAAAAAAAAAACAACCCTCGTGATGATTCGAACCCACAAAACGATCTGCTTACACCCAATTATTGTCTGCATTTTACCCAATTGAGCTATGTTGCCATATAGTTAGTGGATATTTGAAATGAAAGAAATACTAATAATTGCGTGTCAAGTAATGTGCAAGCATTATGAATGGTTATTTCATCAGTTATCATGAATTAGACTCGTCCTCGCGTTTCGGCGGGAATCACGTTATCATTGGGGATTAGTACTATGCCCCAACGATAACTTGATGTTTACAAGCATGACTATAAATAGATTAAAATAAAATGGAACAAAGGGAATTCAACATTTTCCTAACATGTTACAATCTAAATATTTCCAGGTTTTGTAGCAGTTACGAATTAGCTCAGTGGTAAAGCATACAGTCCATGTTCAACAGATCTTTTGCCGTGTGGGTTCGAAACTCAGCACCGACATATATTTTTTTTTTAAATTTTTATTTCACTTTTACATAAAAATTAAGATTCCTTCATGAGCTCTGTGACAATACGACAAAGAGGTATCTAAAGGCAGATCAGAATAGTTTATTACATAACAAAGATGATATTGATTAAATGCGTGCACTTAGCCATGCAAATAATGAACATACTAATGTGTTATATAAAGACATATAAATTATACAAATACAAGTATGCCCACGGGCAGAATGTCGAGCCCACCAGCACCTTTGACCTCAATATGCGACCTTGACCTTGGACCTAGGGACCTGCTTCTTACGCATGACACTCCGTCTTATAATTGTGAACATTCATGCCAAGTTACATCAAAATCCTACCATGCATGAAGGAGAAATGCTCCGGACAAACTTCAATTTGACCTTTGAGATAGGAACATGGGGTTTGCGCATGACATGCTTTCTCATTGAGTTAAACATTAATGCGAAATATAAACAAGATTGGTCCATGCATGTAAAAGTTATGGTCCGGACAAAATTGGACGGATGCACGTACGCACATACACCGAAAGTGGCGACTATACCGACCTCACCGCAAGCGTGCTCGACAACAAACTATAAAAGAAAGAAACAAAAATACGGAAGAAAACGAATAGGAAAAACAAAAAAATATCTGGAAAAAAAAAACAACCCTCGTGAGGATTCGAACCCACAAAACGATCTGCTTACACCCAATTATTGTCTGCATTTTACCCAACTGAGCTATGTTGCCATATACTTAGTGGATATTTGAAATGAAAGAAATACTAATAATTGCGTGTCAAGTAATGTGCAAGCATTATGAATGGTTATTTCATTAGTTATCATGAATTAGACTCGTCCTCGCGTTTCGGCGGGAATCACGTTATCATTGGGGATTAGTACATAAGCGTGACAGACTGCCCGCTGGATAAGTATATTAGGGTTATCCAAGGTTGACGTTATCAAAGTATTTCTTAAACCAATAACGCATAAGTACGATGAGTGTATCAGCATTAGAAGCATTCAGAAATGGACATGTGCACGATGGAAGATACATTATCAATTGTCCAATACGCATATTACTCATTTGTCCAGCAGCTCGTGTACGTGAGAAATCCGTGACTGAAATGGGCTTGTATATTTTCCCTATGGGTACCATTGTTCCCGTAGTATACCTTGTTGTGAAATGGCATTTTATTTCAGATATGGTTTCAGTTGGCACGTCCTTGTCTATTTTCATAAAATTATACGTCGTATTAAGGTTTATCGAAGAGATCAAGAGAACTGATATGCACGTTTCCTAACACAAAGTTTTGTATCCTGTTTAACGTGAACACCAACATCTGGCTCCACAGCTCAGTGGTTAGAGCGCCTGTCTAGTAAACAGGAGGTCGAGGGTTCGATCCCCTCTGGAGCCTTTTCATATTTTTATCAAAACATGATTTTTGAAAAATGTCCATGATAAACCTCACGACTACTGTAGTGGTTCGACTATTGCCGTGTTCGATAGACACCATAATTCAATACAGATTTGAAATCACATTTTGATATGTGGATTTAGATAGGAAATGTTTGATTAAGTCCATTGCACATGTACGTGTACAATAGTTTTTTTGAGGGGCGGGGGGGGGGGGGGGGGGGGGAATTATAACAAAATGAGTCTACTCAAGTGTTGTCTGCTTAATGGATAAGGCACTCCAAACTCACTAGTTTTGGAAATAAAATTGTTGACACATATATAAACAGCATTCAAAGTTGATGGATATCTGAAATAACATGTGTCACACTGCTCATATTAGCGATATTATTGAAGATTGCTTGGCACAGAAAATATAATACTAAAAAAGAACAACTCAAGACAGTTGTATAAATATCAATGTATGATCTAATGAGTGAAAACTTCAAGTACCATTATACAGATCTAAAAGAAATCAAGCAAGTGACATGATAATGTTGATCAAGTAAACCATAGTATGATCGTAGAAACTGTTTCATACACACGACACTATCGACACTGTAACGCTTAATCAAAACAGGTTTAGAAATCGACATTATATTCATTTGATTTATTTTCTTAAAAGTTTTGTACTAAAATAGTGTGAACGTATGTTTGCTTTCTGCTCCAGAATCTGCATACTTTATCGGCAAACGTTTGCCAATACATCCAGTAGGATGCTTTACATATTATAACACGTAAAGTCATGCTGCGCACCAACCGTAAAACGGTGATCATTCCCTTTAAGAATACAAGATAAATATGGTCCTCAATGCAATTACATTGACAGAATGATTCTTCTGGAAAGAACAATACTCATCACGATACATTTTGATAGTTTAAGTTTCAAGCAATGTGCTACGCGCATATTTCCGCGGATGTACCACAAGAACATTTTGCATAGTTCTTTTAGGTATTTTCCTGTTAAGGGATGACACCACTTTTATGTCTGGCCAAGGATAAAAAGTATTAGTGACCCGCATTTTAGTGGTACCCCTATAACTCTCACCATGTCTTCTGTCTTCCCCTTCATTAATATGTCTGTTTGTTTTCCGTTAATGGACAGGTTTCAGGTCATTCGTCATCCTACATTGAATGTCAAAACCGGGTGGTGTCAAAATGATAAATTATTGCTGTACTATTGTTTTCCTTAATCCAGATATAACCTAACGTAAGTATACATCAAAACAGTGTGTTTTCTTTATGGTCAAAGTCAGAGGAGGTCAAAAGTGTCTTATAAAATTATTATTGTTACCTTGTATGCTTATAGCAACACTGCTGAGTGCAGTTAATATTATACAATTATCGACTTTTTTATAGGTTGATATCAGGATTTATCAACCCGAAAAGAGTTATATTCACCGAGCCGAAGGCGAGGTGAATACAACTTTTTGAGAGTTGATAAATCTTGATATCAACCTATGAAAAAGTCAATAATTGTTTTATTACATGAATAAATGTAAAGTCTACATGAATAAATGTAAAGTCAGTCTTGTTATTACAATTGTAACTTAAATAATAAAGAAATAAGGAATAAATTTAGACCAAATCAGGTTGATATTGGTTTTCCAAGCACCTACTTCAATCTATTTTTATTTTCGTACTATTTATAACCCAAGATAAGTTGATATGATATGTACCCATTACTTTTCGAACCGTTTTCAGCCAATCAGAGAAACAATAGGATACAGTCATGTAATAGGTCTATCAAGACCTCTCCATAGTGTTGGCTTTCAAACTAGGATGATTTAGACTAATTTACTAATTTTACGGAGTTAGATTTCATTTTCTAGCGCAAATTACGGTGAGCCAGTCTTAAATGGCCCAATGCGCTTGCGCACAAGTAAGTTTTGAAATTATCTAAGACGAAAATAATAGTTCATTTAAAATAAAGGAATATAGTGTAATACTATTGTTACAAATGTTGGAAACGGTTCAGTTATTCACAAAGTAAATATATAGATATATATTTACTATTCTTTGTTCGCAGTATTCAAAGATATGCATATGAATTGAATCACATTAAAATGTATTTCGTTCAATTAGATGAATTTATTGTTTAACTAGCGGGTTCGTTTGCCCCGTTCGGAAGATCTGTCTGAATGAGAAGAGTTCTTCCGACCTTCAATAGTCGGAGATGTTAATCACCTGATCAAAACAAGGTGGCAATTCGACATATAACCTTTGCAATCTGAGTAATAAACTAGAACAAATAAAATGTTCAGAATTTCTTTTTCAAATAGCACATTAACAATAGGATAATATAGATTAATCGCTTGTATTAGCTAATGTTTACATGTTCGTTATAACCGACGCTAAATAAAGATTATCTATCTTAATAAAAATCTCTGAAAAAGATACATTAGAGAGAAAGAATGATATATTTTTTCACGTCCGTTCGATTGGGATTTTCTTCTAAGCTTTTCTAAAGCTCCTAGGAAGCTATTCTCTTGGGCGCAAACGAACGGGACAGTTGACAAATAAGCCTGTCAAGTGAGGTTCTCGCAAAAATGGTAACATGCTAATTTGGTAGCTTTCACCCGGACCAAGTTCAGTATACAATTATTGCAGTGGTAGCTTTTGAACATTTTTAAATGAAATTCAGTATTTAGGAAATGCTTGGGCCTACAGTCGGATTGGCGGAGGTTGATCATAACCTGAAGATGATTTATTGATTTTGAGGTGATTAGGTCATGGTCACAGTGACTATAACCCTTAATAGGTCACAGTGACCTGCAACAGGGAAACTGTTTTTCGTCTATAGCACAACCTATCATATAACCAGAGACATAGATAACAATTGTTGTTATCTATGTCCCAGAGACATAAATAACAATTGTGACTTATGTCTCTGATATAACTTAAAAAGGAGCAACACTGGACCTCTCCTAGGTTTCTTTTTTAAAAGAAGCCTACTTATTCTATCTTCGATTTAAGGTCAGAGAGAATAAAATAGTTTTAAAGGGCCATAATGACTCTGTTTATTAATATGGCTGCTATATTGTTTGTTCTGACTTTAGAACATATTAATACAGGTCACCGTGGCTCAGTGGTTAAGGCGTCCGCCTCGAGATCGGGAGGTCGAAGGTTCGAGCCCCATAGGGAGCGTTCGTCCAGGGGATGTTTGTCATGGGACTCATTCCGAAATGGCCGGTTCGTGAGCGGCGAGCTAGTTAAATGAATGATTACCGATGTCTATCCGCCTGGCGCCTGGCATAGTGGTAGAAGTTGGGAGGTAATTGGTACGCACAATAAAAGGTGTCTCATAAATCAAATTGGCTGGCCCTTTCAATAGGGGTGACACTATAATAAACAAGACCTTTACCTTTACCTTTACCTTATTAACTCCTTGTCCAGTTTTACTTTCTATGAATTGTTTCATCATATATTTTTCAAAGGATGAATACTGGATGAAATTTGTAAAAGGTGTTATTGAAGTCATTGGTTTTGTTACCTCACTATATAACCTTGATAGTATTAGGTCATTTGCAATATTAAAGCTAGTACATTTCTAACTAAATAATCATGCATTTTCCAACTTTGGACAGCTATTTTAGCTGTTTTTTAACAAAAAATCAGAAGTCTTATGGGACTTTAAGTATTTATACCTTCCAAATTTATTTAAACTTGGTGTAATTTTATAAAACCAAATGGTGTTATGAAGTTCACAGAATCTGTTGACCTGTTTTCTAGGTCAGGGGCAGGCGAAATAAATGGGTTCAAAATATTGCACTTCTTGTCCTTTGCTTAACTTTGTTATATTTTGTTCGATTTTATTGAAACATGTTAGAAATGTTTTTATCACAACCATTTGGTATGCACAGTACAGAATCGTATTATTTTCAATAACATGGTTATTAGGGTTGAAAGGGTCAAATATGCTGCACATATGCTGTGACTTAAGGTGGAATAGCATTTTGTATTTTTTTACAACCTGCATATGATTTTGCTATAATATTAAAGTAAAAGTTGTCCCCGGCATGAAAGTTAACTGTTTTCTTGGTTACTAGTGAAACCTTTCGGCTATGACGTCGCAAACATTGCCATGCACGTCAGTTTTGGCGCCACGTTAATAAGCGAAAAAAAATCGGTTTATTTTCTCTCATTTGTTTATTTTTCTATTTACAGCAATGAAACTACATCTTTATGTGTGTTATACAGAGGTCTACGGCGCTAGACAGTATTTGTCAAGAGAAGTATTTTTATTTCTGAATTTTAAATATAAACAAACACTGATTGAGTTTTTAAAATACAAAATGATCATTACCTTTACAAGGATATGTTTGATAGTCTTTTTGTTGATGTTGTTATAATATTTATGCAAATATATATATATATATTCTAACATGACATACCATCGTATTATGTATTTGGTAAAATGACTAATACATCTAACATGGTAGTTAAAAGTCAGTCAGTATGTCGTCAATGTTACCGAGTACATTTGAAATAAACAAATGTACAAAATTAGTATTAGATCTTAAACTGTATAATAGTGGGGAAAAACGAATAACAATTACATGTGAGCGAAATCGAAAAATAGTAACAGTTCCACAAATTAAGACTTACAAGGTTTAAAACCATATTTTCATGTCACAATTCAATCAAGAAACCTTTAAAGTAGTGTTAGTATGTGCATACATTCATATAGGCACAAAGACGATTCAACCATTATCATTCCATTTTGAAATGTACTTGCTCAAAGTACTCTTAACAAGTCAACTTCCGAACGACATATACTGTTCATGATCAGTCACAAGTGTCATGAACATATAACAGAAACCTTATCTTTTGGCTAATTATGGCGTTTTCGTGACGAACAGCAATATAAAAGTTTCTGCGTTGACCAATATTCATATTTCGTATTTGACGTTCCACATTCGCATACAAAATGAAAGGTTTAATTCTTATCTGCGCGGCGTTATTTGGTAAGTTTTATAGTTTTGTTTTGGTTCTTTGTTCTCAAATAGTATGTTAGTTACAGAACAGCAGCCGCATTGAAACAGCTGTAACTCGATGTTTATTGGCAAGTTATATATATAATAACCATCTGTTTTTTGTTTTTTTTTTTGATGTAGGGAAATGGCTCCCGTCTGTAAAATTTGTAATATTAACAATCCTACTTTTGTGTTGATTTGTCTCATAATCTTTGTTAAAGCACTCTTTCCTAATTCAGTGTTTTGGAAGAATGTTAACGATTGATTAAACTGTTAGAAAGTGCCGAAAAAAAACCATTTAAAAATGTCGGTGGCAGTAACATTTGATCATTCTTTGATAGATACATTTGACTTTCACGACTATACTCTTTCATATTTCAAATATTGTCAAAGTAAAATATTCAACTGAAAAGGTATTTTAAAACTGGTTTACAGCCATTTATCTGCCTAGTATAAATGCATTTCAAACATATAACATTGGTAAATTATAGAGCCTTTGATTTTAGAGGTTTTTTTTACGTGGTCTCGCCATGTTTAAATTCAGAAAAGCGCGTGGTTTACATATATAATTAAATCCAATAAATCACCTGCTTTATGTTTGAAACAAGTAGATTATCGTAATGAGTTTTGAAAAATATTATTCAAATGTGTGGTGTGGCAATGACATCATTTCAAGATAAGCGCTCCAATGTTTCTCCCTCTTCTGAAATTTCAAATTGTACCTAAAATGATGTTAAAAACTCTTTAAATGTTAAAAAGGATAAATTTATTTCAAATAAACAATACGTGCGATATTTATCATTTTATCTGGATACCTTTACAAGTTCACACACTGGGTAACTAAACTTAAAAAAAATCTTTTATACTTTTAAATGTGCGTCGGTGTGCGTGCGTGTGTGCGTGTGTACCATTATTTTTAACATTTTTTAGTCGTATTAACGACGGTGTCTACTTGTAGCAGTGATTATAATAACCAACTTTATAGTATTGCCTCACTGGAATGTCACGCCGTAGACACGTTACATGACCCCACACACAGTCGCTTATATTGACACCGGGCTGATCAGTTCTGGAACAAACCTTTTAATGCGAGGAAGCTACTAGTACCATTTTTGCGTCTTTGGTATAACGCTGCCAGGGAGAGAACCCACGCCCTCCTGCACTTGAAGTGGGCACTACGCACTTACGAATTTGATATTTGTCTGATGAAAGTGGAGCAGTTAAAATTGAACACACTGGAATATACCTGACGAAACCCACTAAAATCTATAAAATGCCATGTTGATAATGTCCTGTCTGGTCACGATTATATACATGTTTGTTATATTCAGCTTGAGATAAGAAGATTTATATGGAAAATAACTGTAGAGAGACAGTTCTGAAGTATTTACCGACAGCATGACTGCATAAGAAACCATATGGTGACCCCTTTATATTCTCCTCCAACTTCTTTTAGCTGGATATTATTTAAAACGACAACAGTTAACAAGTTTGTTAACTTTTGAATTAGTTACCGACCGCATGACTGCATTAGCGGCCAAACGATAATCCTTTATACCCCTTCGAACTTCATTTGCATGGACATTATTTAAAAACTCAGCAGTTAACAAGTTTTTTTTAAGTTTTCCGAGAATTATTGATACAGAGCGAAAATATGATAACGGGCGAGACATTTTACCAAATTAAAGTAAAATGATACACCGATCAGAAGATAGATCAGCGTTCAGAATTCCGCTAGGATTATCTTAACAACCAATAATGTTTGAGATTTCTGTCATGTCTAGGGACCGGTCCGTTCTGCATAATACAGTACATAGGCCGGTGGTTGGATCATGCAGGATGTTGCGTATTTATTAGTTTTCATAACCAGGTTCAGCATGACAGTGTTGTGCTATTTTATTATTATTATTATTATTATTATTATTATACCAGATTTATATAGCGCCCTTTTCATGATCAATTTCACGTTTAAAGGCGCTTTACATAGTTCAAATACAGCCACACAGGGCGCATAATTCATCCTCTACTAGTACAGACACAGAGCGATCTGACCAGAGGGACAGAGTGAGACAAAGCCTTCCCCCCCCCCCCCCCCCCCCCCCCCCCCCCCCCCCCCCACGACAGAGAGATCAGAAATCAGATACAGGTTTGTCCGGCTAACTTAGCCTAGCTCGTTGCAAATAGACAGCCTGGTTCTTTAACGTGCCCAGTGTATAGCACTGATACACGCAAGGATTGCCTGGGTTCCTGACCAGTACACCTCTATGTTTAAAACTGCTTGGAGGGATCGATTTCGTGCCAAAAATCCGTATTACCAAATAGTTTATAAGACTAACATTCATTCAATTTAGACTTTGCATTTTCTTAAAGTCTTTAGACGTTAATATCAATTATTTGTGATACTTTTCAGTTGTTTGCATCCAAGGTGAAGACTGCCCACTCAATATTGTGGCCATAGAATGCACTCATGTCAATTGTTCACCTAATTTTCACAAGGAGTGTGTAAACAATATCTGCACATGCACTGGTAATTTGATAAATTATTACTTATCATCAAACTATAATTATTACTGACTTTTTTTTACAAAATTCATACATACAACAGTACCGCTTCGTTTGAAACATGAATTTGAAGTTTTATATTCACAGTTATATAACGATTTAAATTTCCTGCTGTAGCAGATTTCAGGATTGCTATATTATACTCCTGGTCACGATTAACTTCAGTTAAACCGATTTTTGACCTGCTTTAATGCGTACAAACAAGTGCAACCAGTCTTACCCGCGTTAAGTTGATCCTTTTTCATATCTTACAGGTTTGGTCCTACCCTTTACATACCTTACGTGTTAATTATTAGAGGGTTGTGAAGGGTAATGCAAATTTCATTAACTCACATGAACAGACACAATTAAACCGGGTCTTCTACTATGTTGCTGATCTATGTTCCATACTTCCAAACCATCTTTGCACATATTTTATTACCTCTTTATATTTCACGCGCTTGTTTTTATTCTTTCCAAACCTTGTGGTTATTTGAGATCATTTCAAATTGAGGTAATATGACTGTTGAACGATGTGTTTGTAATGTTATGCAACAAAATGTGTTATATAACATATAGTTTGTACTAAGATCGTGAGTATTTGTGCAAGTAAAATCGTTTAAAGTAACGTGATTGAGAGTCTGAAAAATGGAATATTAGGATAAAAACTCATTATTTATAAGCGATTAAGCTTAAACATAATTCTAACACGACCAGTAAATAACCAACATACATGCAGAGCAAAATCTATCTCGGGTTATTCTGTAATAAACCACTCGCGTGCAATGACGTCATCCGATCCAGGTGCGTAGCTACGGCCATCGTGATATATTCTTACGCATAAGAACTCAAAACTCGGGTTATTCTGCGATAAACCACGTTTGGGAACTTATTATTTCTTAACTAAAATCAAAATTAACTTTCTTATTTACAATTTTACCGAGGTAGTGCAGAAGAGCATAGGTACCAAGTATAGTGGAGGCAACTTGACCCGATGGTTGACCTTTGTATTAAAATACATAATGAGGTACGACCTATTATTGAAATGAAGTGTACGTAAAACACGAGCAGCACGAGAAAATGGAAATATAAATTTGTGTGAATATAAATTAGTGTATTGGAAAGTTTTAACTGATCAAATGTAAGTATACATACTTTGATACTGCACTGTGTACAAACTAATATCATATAAATATACACGGCTACCCTAAGCACCATTGATTTCTACAATGAAATAATCGATATGAATAATCAGCCTAAGGTCAACCATCGCGGTCAAGTTGCGACTACTATATAAACTAGAACTGTCACAGGAGTGACTCATACCCCCACCATACGGTCTTGTCACAGAAGAATGGCAACCATAAGAAATCTTAAAAATACTTAGTCTTTGGAGTACTTCATCCTGGGCTTCCACATATAAGTAATACTAGTATAATACTAGTATAGTAATACTAGTAAATATAAAAAATCTCTAATATTAGAGATACACTGAAAGTGAATACAAAAAAGTGTCTTACCGACCCATGTTACCACAGAAAAATGTATTTACTTTTTACATAGGACTTATAATAAAAAAGTTAGAAAAATACCTAAAATATTGAAAATCTAAAAATAGGATTTCTAAAAATAGACTAATTCCTTGAATTTAAGAGGAAGAAACTCAGTACAAAAGTTAAAAAAAGGTTACTTCCCTTTGGCTCTAAGCCAATCAGAATGAGATATAGTGAAAATACATCAAAATTAACCTTAAATTCTAGGTAAAAGGGGACACAATTCAAGAAAAATTAGTGTCAGGGTTATGCACCTTGTGTCACATGATGTGGGTGATGAGGTGGAACATCTATTTTAAGTCTGAATCAAATCCATTCAGTAGTAACTGAGATATAGTGAAAATACATCAAAATTAACCTTAAATTCTAAGTAAAAAGGGGCATAATTCATGAAAAATTGGTGTCAGAGTTATGCACCTTGTGTCACATGATGTGGGTGATGAGGTGGAACATCTATTTTAAGTTTGAATCAAATCCATTTTGTAATAACTGAGATATAGTGAAAATACATCAAAATCAACCTTAAATTTAAAGTAAAAGGGGACATAATTCATAAAAAAATTATGCCAGAGTTAAGCACCTTATGTCACATGATCTGGGTGATGAGGTGGAACAACTATTTTAAGTTTGAATCGAATCCATTTACTAATAACTCAGATATAGTGAAAATACAACAAAATTAACCTTAAATTCTAAGTAAAAGGGCACATAATTCATAAAAATTTAGTGTCAGAGTTATGCACCTTGTGTCACATGATGTGGACACATGATGTGGACACATGATGTGGGTGATGAAGTGGAACATCTATTTTAAGTTTGAATGAAATCCATTTTGTAGTAACTGAGATATAGTGAAAATACATCAAAATCAACCTTAAATTCTAAGTAAAAAGGGGCATAATTCATAAAAAAATGGTGTCAGAGTTATGCACCTTGTGTCACATGATGTGGGTGATGAGGTGGAACATCTATTTTAAGTTTGAATCAAATCCATTTTGTAATAACTGAGATATAGTGAAAATACATCAAAATCGACCTTAAATTTAAAGTAAAAGGGGACATAATTCATAAAAAAATTATGTCAGAGTTAAGCACCTTATGTCACATGATCTGGGTGATGAGGTGGAACAACTATTTTAAGTTTGAATCGAATCCATTTAGTAATAACTCAGATATAGTGAAAATACATCAAAATCAACCTTAAATTCTAAGTAAAAAGGGGCATAATTCATAAAAAAATGGTGTCAGAGTTATGCACCTTGTGTCACATGATGTGGGTGATGAGGTGGAACATCTATTTTAAGTTTGAATCAAATCCATTTAGTAATAACTGAGATATAGTGAAAATACAACAAAATTAACCTTAAATTCTAAGTAAAAGGGGACATAATTCATGAAAACTTGGTGTCAGAGTTATGCACCTTGTGTCACATGATGTGGGTGATAAGGTGGAACATGTATTTTAAGTTTGAATCAAATCCATTCGGTAATAACTGAGATAATAGATTTCGGGACGCGACGGGACGGGACGGGACGGGACGCGACGGGACGCGACAAAACTGACTCCTATATACCCCCCTCAAACATGTTTGGTGGGGGTATAATGAATAAATGTTTTGACTGACGTACAAAGGTTCATATTTTGCGATACTATGTCAATATTTCGCTTTACGTATATAGAAATTTTGAATTATTATATCGAAAAATTCAAAGGACTAATCTAAACTCTTCTTGCACTTATTCATTGTTTTGGTAACTCATTTCCCGTTGTCACAAAGCAAGAAAGATATGTTATTAATTGCACAAGATTAAGCACAGGTTATACCCGAATGGAAAACTAACTGAGACAATGCTTATCTCAGAATTAATGATCACATAAAAATAACTACAAAATTGAGCCTTGCCTTAAGAAAAACAACATAGTGGCTTTGCGACCCGCATGGATCCGGACTGTTCGCTGACATTTTCTCAAATTGCGATAGGCTTTGAAAGCGAACAGCATGGATCCTGAACAGACTGCGCGGATTCTGTCTTGATACATGCTGGTCGCAAAGCGAATATGTTGGTTTTCTCGTGGCGCGGCTCATGGATAACGTTATAAGTATGCTTATTATCCATATTATGAAATATTTGTTTTTATTCGTCAGTTAATACAGACCCTGCCTGTACTACCCAATCTGACTGTCAGACGGGCCACGGGGACTGTAACATATGGGGCGGATGGCACTGTGTAGATAACCTGTGTAGATGTGGAGGCTTTGGAAAATAAAAAAAAAAAAGTTACATGCTGAAATTATTGCAATAAAAGTTTTGCATAAATTACAGTGTTTTTTTAGCTCACTTAAACCGGATCTTCTATTATGTTGCAAAGTGCTCGCGGGAGGTGGGCTGGGGGCTATTGTGATCGCTCACCGTCCACTTTCATTTCAACAACATCTCCTCCTTAACCACCGGGCCAATTTCGATGAAACTTCATACAGATGTTTGTTTGATTGTCTTCGTTTAGAATTTTTCAATGTCATGGCAACTGAATGGAAAAGTCTTCTTGTCCAAAACAACAGAGCATTTTGTACTTTTCGGATTCGTAAGATAAACACGAAGAACATTTCATATCAAATACAACAGATGCGATCGTTGCAATATGTTTACTTATAAAGCTCCTCCAAACGTTCGGCAGGTGGGCACTATTGTACTGGACGTATCTCCAAAAATATAGCAGATGTCTTGAAGACATGTTGGTACAGACATTTGGCTTGCAGTTGCTTCTCTAGCCTTTGTACCGTCTAATCCTGGTGATTCCTCCGCATCTTTAACATGCTTGTAATAATTTGTATGTCCCTAGTGCGAGTCTCTATGTGCGCTGTTTGAATATGAAATGTGCTGCACATCCACAATTGTTTTATCCTGCAAAATATACCACGCGTAAATAATTATTTTATCCTGTAAAAGATATCACGCATTAATGATTATTTTATCCTGTAAAAGATACCACGTATTAATGATAATTTTATCCTGTAAAAGATACCATGTGTCAATGTTTATTGTATCCTGTAAAAGATAACTCGTTTTTATGATTATTTTATTCTGTTAAAGATACCACGCGTTGATGATTTTATCTTGCAGAAGATATCACGCGTTAATGATTATTTTATCCTGTAAAAGATACCATGTGTTAATGATTATTGTATCCTGTAAAAGATACCACGTGTTGATGATCATTTTATCATGTGAAAGATAACTTGCTTTTATGAATATTTCATGCTGTAAAAGATACCACGCGTTAATAATTATTTTATCCTGTAAAAGATACCATGTGTTAATGATTATTGTATCCTGTAAAAGATACCAAGTGTTAATAATGATTTTATCCTGTAAAAGATAACTCGTTTTTATGATTATTTTATCCTGTAAAAGATACCACATGTTAATGATTATTTTATCCTGTAAAAGAAACCACATGTTAATGAACATTTTATCCTGTAAAAGATACCACGCGTTAATGATTATTTTATCCCGTAAAAGAAACCACATGTTAATGATCATTTTATCCTGTAAAAGATACCACATGTTAAAGATTATTTTATCCCGTAAAAGATACCACGCATTAATGATTATTTTATCCTGTAAACGATACCACATGTTAATGATTATTTTATCCTGTAAAGATACCACGTGTTAATGATCATTTTATCCTGTGAAAGATAACTTGCTTTCATGATTATTTTATTCTGTAAAAGATACCACGTGCTCATGATTATTTTATCCTGTAAAAGATACCACGCATTTATGATTATATTACCATCTAAAGATACCACGCATTAATGATTATTTTATCCTGTAAAAGATACCACGTTTTAATAATTATTTTATTCTGTAATAGATAACATATTTTATGATTATTCTATACTGTAAAAGATACCACGTAATAATGATTATTTTATCCTGTAAAAGGAAACTACGTGTTAATGATTATTGTATCCTTTAAAATATAAATCATTTCTATGATGATTTAATCTTGTAAAAGATACCACGTGTTAATGATTATTTTATCCTGTAAAAGATACCACGTGTTAATGATTATTTTATCCTGTAAAATATACAACGCGTTAATGATTATTTTATCCTGTAGAAGATACCACGCGCTAATGATTATTTTATCCTATAAAAATACTATGTGTTAATGGTTATTTTATCTTGTAAAAGATAACACGTGTTTATGACTATTTTATCCTATAGAATATAAAACGTGTTTATGAATATTATTACATACACTTTTAATATGAACACATATTAAATCATACCAGACTTAATTACACGTTAATTGAAACTAAAATAGTGGATTCGCAATGAGTACTGTGATTACATTTTCTCGTGAGGCTGTTATTAAATTCCTCGGACTTCATACAGTTTAACGTGCATAAAAACCGAAGAATGCCAAAGTACCATACAGAGAACACGTAATTTACCGAATGACGTCACGTGTTCACTCCTAAACCTTATATATGTCAAACTATTTCTTCATTTATTCTATAGAGATAATACGTTCTTGAAGATAACCGTCTCTGAAGGTTGTACTTAAAGATACCAGGAAAGAAGTACAGAGCTTTATCACGATATATGCAAATATTTTATAGACAATCTTGAAATATCGGGCCACTGTATTTCCGCACACTGGTCCGGGACAAGTTTTAGACCTTATTGTGCTGGATGTGTATAGTGATTTCTTTTTAGATGTTTCATGCGTCGTAAACTAACCAATTTTGATTTATCGATTTTTATACAATTTGAGAATTTATGCAGGATGTTTTTAAAAACACAGTGAGAATAAATGCAGAAAAATGTACAGCTAAATATGTTAGGTGGTAATACAACTTGTATACAATTGTAGATAACTACGAAACAAACAAAATGCAATCACTTGAACCTTTCGCACGAAAACTTGATGAAACCTTAAAATAAGAAATATCTCAAAAGTAACTCTTTTTTGTGTATCTTGGCGCTTCATTTCAGAATAATATTTTTTTTAATTATTTTTTCACATTCTGATTTTCTGTCCAACTGACCGGAAATGGCCGCTAAAATCACGTGCAAAAGCTTCCACCCTGCTCGTCAAATATAATAAAAGGAACCTAAGCGTATCAAAGAAATTGTTACAGGTGATGAGACGTGGTTGAATGTGACAGGACGTACCGGGGACAATAACCATCAGAACAAATCAACACCCAGTACAATATTTACAAATTTATTTACAGAAAAATGATTACTTACAATGAATAAATGAAAAGTAAAAAAAAAATCTGATTATAAGAAAGAAAGGAAAAAATCTGAGCATTCTGTTTATCTCTTTTTAACAAGTATAAAGTTCTAATACTGACAGTTCCGTGGCACAGATGTTTCCGTTAACTTTGAACTTTAAGTAGCACAAAAATACAACATATCTTCAAGTAAAGTCCCTCTAAACCGTGGAAACGTTGACTCCGTTTTGGCTCCCTATGATGGTAGGTGATTGCATCCCTGAGCTGACTTCAGTGGATCACAAAAATCATCGTCTTTGCGGTTTACGGCACAACCATGGGACGAAAGCTCTGCGCTGGGAAAATCACAGCCAGGCGAGTGAAGACAAGTGAACCGCGGGTATTGTACTTCCGTGTCGTGACATCACCAGGTAAAAGTCGTCTGGTGGAAGAAGCTCGATCGAGCATAAATTTCTACCAAGAAAAAAATCAATTTGACATAAATTCGTCTAATGTCGAAAGTGGTGTGCCTAGGCATATCTAGCCCAGTCTATTTGTTGGGTAATGTCCCGCCAAATACTAAATTTCATGGGACTCACGACATATGCGTGTACTCTGACTATTTGCATTTTCACGGGAATCACGATATAGCCGGGAAATCTGACTACTTTGGCGCGGATTGAATTTTGACAATTTAAGGCCCGTTATAGTAGTTTTGGGGATAAGAACATAAATTACTGAAGCTTATAAAATATCAACTTTCTTATTACTGAACCGAATTTAATAAAATTAAATGGAAATTTAAGTTAGAAATACAGAAAAACATGAGAGTATTGTATGCATAAAATCTGACATTTACCTCAATAACTCAAAAATTTACAAAAGATGATGCAATACCTGCATTTAAACTATAGATACAATGAGGCCCGTATGTCAGTTTGTGATATTGAACTTTTTTGTCCCTGAAAATAAAGAAAATAATAAAATGCGGGTAGATGAAAATAACGAGAGGCCCTTTATTGTTCGGTTATTGTTATTTATTTAATTATTTTCAGGATACAAAAATCGTGCAAAATAATAAAATAGATTGCTGATTGTGAAATCACGCATCAATCATTCAAAATTGTATATGGCTTTTGTTATAGTAACATACTGTTTATCAAAATTTAAAATGATATCATAAATATTGTCTGTAATGGGCGCACTTTACTGATACAGATAAGATTTTAACATTTGTTTCACTTCATAGTTATTTAAGAGATGAAGGTAACGTATCTGATTAATGCTTTGACGACAATATATATTTGAATGCACAGATAATGAAAATTGTGTGCCAATGATGACGAATTTTGGTAGGTCATGCATGAAAACAGTTTGAAAATGATACCAAAAGATTCTGAATGCAATGTACAATAATTTTGTTTTATTAAGATAGTTGAGCGAAACAAAATTAGACAATTTTAACACAAGTCTCCTTGAAAATGGTACAAAATATAATGTATGTAAAAGCAGGAACTACATGTAGCTTACAAAAAATATGAAAATGACACTTTATCTTGGAAAAAAAGACCTTTTTTTTTTACTTTTGGCCGTTATGTGACAAGCCCGAAAGTGCTGCTGGATTACCTATTTATTACTACCTTTAACGAACTGCAACACTAAAACACTTAGAAAGACTCATTATTATCTAGAAGATTGGAATTACACCATTGGCTTAATTTATTGGACACAATGTGACTACGGCATAATGTGACCATTCAGACATTTTTTTCGTTGGATTTAACGTCGCACCGACACATGATAGGTCATATGGCGACTTTCCGGCTTTAATGGTGGAGGAAGACCCCAGGTGCCCCTCCTTGCATTATTTCATCACGAGCCGGCACCTGGGTAGAACCGCCGACCTTCCGTAAGCCAGCTGGATGGCCTCCTCACATGAAGAGTGAGGCTCGAACCCACATCGATGAGGGGCAAGTGATAAATCCCTGGAACATTATAGAAAATACGCATAAACATTTACAAGTCGCATGTGAAGCAGCAAATTATTGCGATGCATTTTCAGTAGATATCTACCAACAACAAACCTGTTAAAATGCATAAAATGTGTTTGTTTTTTTAAATTTTGGACTCAATGTGACCACAATATTTCAAGAGAAATATCACCGCTTCGAAAGTCTCTGCAGGGTAAATGGAAAAACGGCAACACTCACATAGCAAAATAATACATCGTTGGAACCGGAAAAGTGTTGGCTGGAACAAGGTCGGTAAAATATATTCAAATATGATGAAACATTGCAGACAAATACAAAAAAAAAACTTCTAGTACATGGGGGCAGCCAATAAGGTGGACACAATGTGATCATAAACAAACGTCACGTGATCACCCGCCCTGTAACGACAAAGACAAGATAATTGAGTACCATGTCAATGATTACGGACAAAAGCTAAACGCAGCATCGGGGCATATGTACAGAACATTTGTACAACCCAGATATGAATGATTATCATATTATTTGTATGTACGTAGCCCCCACCCCCCGCACAAAAATCAGTTCTTAAAGAGGCACCACAAAATAACTGTATTCTTTTGTGTTACCATGATGGTAATTATACATGCTTTGCATGAAGAAAATGAGCAATAACAAGTATATAGTTAACAATTGACAGTGACATTTATTAGGCCAAGACAACGTGTATAATGTCTTAACATTTTATTGAAATAATGTAGCAATATGCACAGAAATCAGTGTATTTAGTGAAATTTAAATTGCATTTTGTTTCTACAATGTAAGATAGTTATTAATCCATGTTTTTAAAACTTAGCTGAAAAGCGATCGACTGAATAAGTTTGCAGATGAAGTTGTAAAAAACCATTTATTCAGGAAAGGCCTAAATTGTCCACCTGAAAACTTGTAGTTTAACTGTATATTACCAGTATTTCAAGAATGATTTTCATGAAGTTTTTATGAGTGAAAAAAGTAGGTCACTAGGTCGTGGTGGGTCTTTAAGCGTGACAGACTGCCCGCCGGATAAATATAGGGCTATTCAAGGTTGAATACCAAAGCATTTCTAAAATCAATAACGAATCATAAATAAGTAGAGTGTCTCAGCAATTACAAGCGTTTAAAAATGTGACAGGTCCTAGATGAAAGATACATAATCAATTGTCCAATATGCATATTACTCATTTGCCCAACAGCGCGTCTACGCGAGAAATGCGCGACTGAAATGGGCTGGAATATTTTTCTTATGGGTACCATTATTCCCGTAGTATACCTTGGAGTGCAATGGCATTTTATTTCAAAGCACGTTCTTGCCCATTTTCATCAAATTATACTTCGCAATAAAATATGTTCGTAGAAATCGAGAGAACTGTTTAACACATTTCCTAACACATGTCACAAACTTTTGTATTCAGTTTAACGTAAACACTAATTACTGGCTCCATAGCTCAGTGGTTAGAGCAACTGTCTAGTAAACAGGAGGTCGAGGTTTCGATCCCCTCTGGAGCCTTTTGATATTTTTATGATAAACATCACGATTACTGTAGTGGTGCGACTACTAGTACCAAGTCCCGTAGGTACCGTGAAGATTTGAAATCACATTTAGATATGTGGATTTACATTAAGAAATATTTGATTAAGTCCATTACACGTTTGCATGTACAATACTTTTAGGAAAAATGTATTTTTATAACAGAGTGTTGTCTTCTTAATCGGATAAAACAATCGAAACTATCTTGTCAACAGTTTAGGATGTTTAGAGATTATAAATGAAAAAGTTGACACATAGATAAACAGTATTCAAGGCTGATGGATATCCGAACTATATGTTTGACACAGCTCATAAAAAAGACAAAGGTTACACAAAGAGGTTAAATTCCGTCATTCAGTCAATACCTTTTGCTCCTATGAAAATACAGATTTTTTTAAATACGTAAATACACATGAATTAAGTCGAGTCTGCTATCAAATATTAAAATATATGATATAATCTATTCCTTTGGTACGTACTAAACGGTACAATACACCAAATGAGTATTTTGTTATCTCCAGTTGTGTTACAAATTTCGATCATAGATAGTTCTATGCTTTTTTTTTTTTTTGCTTTTTTTTTGTTTTTAGAAGTTTTTTATACAGAGGACGCTGCTTATAGTCAGATTTTGAGAATCTATCTTTGATCAAGTTATCTTAAAGTACATACAAGACTGTTACACTTCACTTGTCCGTTTTTCAAAAGCAAATAGCAACAGTCACACAGAATATTTTTCCGGAACTCCAGAATTTCTGACCAAGGCGCATAACTCTACGCATACCTGTAATTTCCTTGTCGTGTTCTGTTATAAATAGCACTAGCTTCCCAAAGCATTATAAAGTTTTTATCAGTATGTTATAAGGTGCGATAAAATTTTATTTTATTTGGTTGAGTTCTAAGGCTATTCGGTTTGTTAGATCTAGATCTATATATAATAGTTTCTCTAGAACCCTTGGTACAGGTTAAAACAAAATATTTAAAAGTGTGCTTTTAATCATGGGTGAGGAAAAGAATTTTTACTTATTCATTTTCTTCTTTTTTCTTTTTTTTTTTTTGTCGTTAATTAAGTAGTGCTATTAATTTTAGCTCTGCAAAACTCCGGCATTATTTAGGTAGATATGATTTTTGTATAGGAAAGAAAGTCTTTGGTCTTCAAAATGGTGGTCCATAGCAGTCGTGAATTTTATTTTTATACTGCTAAAGAGTCTACGGGTTATGATGGCTAAAGTTTGAGTCCAAAATACCTTGGGTAGTCCAAGAGAACATTGCATAGATATGTTCAAAAGACGTTCCTTTTGCTGGGTTTTACGTGGGTTCATTATCTCAAATTTTGCCACGAAGAACAATCCGCCCAGGTATCAAATCTGCAATAGGAAAGAAGTTACATTTTCATAGTTTGGTGTGTACGTCACTTTATGTTGATGTCCTGCTACAGTTTAAGACTGAAATCCGGTATCTAGGATAGTTATTGAGATTGCAAGGATCATATATGGTGCAGCGACTGAACGACACACGTCGTTATGGCACCATTGCCAAACGTCACTGCGCCGAATATCACCCGGAGGAGCGTCGCCCCGCCGAACGAAACCCCGCCAATCTTCGCCTCGATATACGTCGTCATTCGCCTTCCGGAATGACAAGCTTTGTGAAAGAAGGTAGTAAGATCTTAATAGTTTTGAGATACATTTGTTAGTCCCTAATGAAGTGTTATCTTAGGCTCACTTCTGCACATCCCACTCCCCGTAATTTTCTTTTATCAGTGAGTCAATAGGAAATACGATGAGTAACGTTTAAATTACAATTTTTGTTCTTGCCATAAAGATAGAAAGAGGACAATGGCACAAATCAGCTACAACAGGAAATAAACAAGAACACCACCTACGGGTGCCACCGCTCGTCTTCAAGTGCTGTTCAGTATAGAAGAAAAGTGTTATAGTTCAGATTAAGTACAAAAGGGCCATAATTCTGACAAAATGCAGGTTATAGTTATGGCTCTTTGCCTGCATAGTTACCTAAAAGTTGATGTAGTTCTTATAGTTATTGATTAACCAAGAAACTCAAATTTTACAAAAAGTACAAAAGGGCCATAATTTTGACAGACAAGTCAACTGATCATGACAAACAAATGTGCAAAGGTTCAAAGCTGTAGCCTTTAGGGTTTTTGAGAAAATGTGGACCTAAACAAAATTTTTAACAAAAGCCAACGCCAACGATCAAGTGACGGCACTACCTCGATGCGTTTCAAAAATCAAACGAGCTAAAAAGATTTCTATAGCCCAACCCCTTTAGCAAAGAGTGATATTGACCCAGAATAGGGATCTGGTGTTTGCTCCATCTCACTGAGGCAGGCATGAAGTATTTTCCCATTATATGACAAAGTTATAATTTGGACAAGAATAAGACGGATGAATGCACTTTTAAATTAAAAGTCAAGGGATGGGACTGGGATGGGGAGAGGGGTAGAGGATTTGGGGCAAGAGTGAACAGTTTACACTGGTAACACTTCGTTATGCACAAATCAGCCATTATATGTTTGTGTAATTCTGTTACACACCTTTTAAAGACATGTATACCAAATTGTCAGAAAGTTATGGCAATGTTGTTAATATATGATTTTTGAATGATAAATGACTGCTAAAACTATTCTTTTAACACTGGTCGGCTGTAGAGAGGTTATGGGTTTGTACCTTGTAACGTACTGAGTATCTGTGCAGGCGAAATGCAAAGACAGTGAGCATGGTCAAAATTTCAACAATGATTTTACGTTAGGATTTCAATCGTTCATGTCATACATTTATTGCTAGATATATATAAAGTTCATTGTTTACATTTACAACTTATAAATGACAGTTCATTACCAGAAAAACTCATAGTACGGTCTCTAAACAATGTCGTCGGAGCTGTAGGCAAAGCATTGGCTCCCTTGTTATGTGATACAACTGTAAATGAACTTACATATATGGACTTTGTTAAAGAACTGAAAAACGTTCTCAGAGCAGTGAAGGTGTGGGTAATGAATTACCTCTATTGTAGTATGATAGCACTTAATGGTAGAATGAATATATGTAAAAGTTGTTACATAATTTAAGAAGTCGTGGGAACAGCGGATAGCGCATGTGATGTTGTACCACTTAAGATACCCGATTCACAAATAAGCAAGTTCTATATCACAGTGTTATTAAAATATATAAAATGTTGATGCCTGGTAAGCTCATATTATTTTGGTATCATTTGAAAGTATATTGTCTACTGAAAAAAAAAAAGAAAATATAAATTACATAAGAAAATATCTTTTAGATTTTTTAGTTTTTTACTTTGTAGTCTTTATGATACTTCGACAGAAATTCAGTTATTACAGTGTGAAATTAATCATCTCGCAATCAAAAACATGACTTTAATGATTCTTGCATATTATTTATGGTCATTTTATTGACTAATTCTTGTTCAGCAGACACCAGTCTTTCAAATGATACCTGAAAAATATGGGGTCACCAAGCACCGAAATTTTGCCTATTTGAGGATCGGATACCTCAGGGTTTAGGAGTATATCA
Organism: Mercenaria mercenaria; assembly: GCF_021730395.1. Classification (NCBI taxonomy): domain Eukaryota; kingdom Metazoa; phylum Mollusca; class Bivalvia; order Venerida; family Veneridae; genus Mercenaria; species Mercenaria mercenaria. The sequence continues at coordinate 86,964,292 of NC_069365.1, forward strand.
TCAAAACACAGAAACATTTTATATTTAAACGAACAGAATCTTTACCAATATTTTACCTGACCATTACCATACTTAAAATATTCTAAAAAGTTGTCCTCCTTTGAAAATGAATGCCATTTGTTAGGAAATAAAAATAAACAATTGCTGAAAACTGTGTTCCACCTAGTTATGTGAAATTTCAACACTCGCACGCTATTGCAAATGCATCAAAACGAACATATGGAACAGTTCTTTGAAAATGGTTTTAAAGTTTTAGTTTTTAAAGGCGTTTGACTGTCCGGACGCGGGCCCCTTTAGGCAGTCCTTTTCCGGAATTCAATGTTTATAACCGTATACTGACACTTGTTTCGTAGAGTAATATACATGATTTACATGCTGTTCAATTTTCATGTGAAACAACTCTTTTTGTTCTATGATTTGGTGTTGTTTGATTTTTTTCTCAAAACGTAAGGCTAAGCGTTAAAAGGAGTATACATGGAACGAGTTACATAATTAAAGAGGACCTCAGAAACTGTGGACAATGTATTGGTACCTATGTGATGCGGAACCACTTAAGGGTTGAATCAATATACTTAGCACTTGGTATGAAACGCCACACGCCTCTTTGCAGGCTGCATAGATTAAGAAAGTCAGCACACACAGATTTATTTAGAAGATGAACTTATACTTAGCCGATCAAGTTATAAATACATCTGCTTCTTAAACGCCAAATTCTAAAATAATTTATTTTTCATATTGTTTGTTAGTTTGTTTGTTTTGGGTTTTACGCCGTTTTTCAACAGTATTTCAGTCAGGTAACGGCGGGCAGTTAACCTAACCAGTGTTCCTGGATTCTGACCAGTACAAACCTGTTCTCCGCAAGTAACTGCCAACTTCTCCACATGAATCAGAGGTGGAGGACTAATGATTTCAGACATAATGCCGTTTATCAAATAGTCACGGAGAACATACGCCCAGCCCGAGGATCGAACTCGCGACCCCGCGTAGACCAAACGCTCTACCTACTGAGCTAAGCGGGCGGGCTTAGCCAAATGTGCAAAGCTACATTAGCCTTACCGTGCCATCCATATCAAATCTTCCATATACCTTTACCGCCTAACATCCTCTTTCTAAGTCGAATGTCTATTACTGTCCGTTGTTGTTCAGTCATCCTTCACCTTTTCTGTAACACATTTTCCTTCTTCCCACAAATTATCTTAGTTTTCTATTCTTCTCACATAAACTCTACTTCTAAACTCCTCACTATATCTCCAATTTGCTCTCCAACTCTCTTATTCTTTTTAAGCATATTAACAGAGTATCTATTTTTTCCATAACTGAATTGCGTAAAAATAACGTGTTTACAGATATTTCAAAATATTCATAGAAAAAAACATGTCGGTCAAAATAAGTACACATATAACCGTAAACAACACATGTAAGAGCAATCGCTACTGGCAATTTTCGTAAATAAATAATTAGTTATGAAATAAACAAAATGATTATGTCAAATCTAAAAGATAAATCATTCTGCTATTACTCAATTTTGCATCCGCGCAGTCTGGAGAGGATCCATGCTGTTCGCTAATGGTTTTTCTAATTGCAATAGGCTTTGAAAGCGAACAGCATGGATCTTGACCAGACTGCGCGGATGCGCAGGCTCGTCTGAATCCTTGCTGGTCGCAAACGCACTATGTTGGTTTTTTCATGGTGCGGCTAAAATATCCACTGAACTACAGTTTAATTCATCAAAACCGTAACAGGGCTTTTCCACAATAATTTACAAAAACTAAATCTTATTTAAGTTGTACGTCATTCGAAAAGATCTCAAGCAGAAGTGGTAGTGCATTTTCTTTTTCAAAAATTGCGAGCCCAAATGTTAAAACAAATATTGAATCAAAATATGTCCTTGTCGCTAAATTAAGATGTTTCTTAACCCAACCTTAGTGTTCTTTAAAACACTGGATTCATAAACTAAAACAAAATGCACGAAAAACACTGTATTACGGGATAAGTGAATCAAACATTAACTCTTCTTAAAATCAAACACAACTTGCCAATATGGCAAAATTCTTTGTTTCCGGTAACATGCTCAAAATTAAATAGGGTAGGTAGGTCGGATTATTATTTATTTATTTTTTATTTTTTATTTTTTTTTTTTTCGAAAATTTGAAAAAGTATTCTCCAAGGCCAAAAACCATTTAGGGTCGGGCCAGAGATTTTGGGTAGGTCGGGATATCGGAAAAAAAACATTTTTACGCCTAACAATATAATAAATATATACAACTATATCGAACTTCTGTTTTGAGACGTAACTTTACCACTTTAATCCGACAATATATAAAAAGGCTTTATTATACGAAAACATAGTTTCAATTGAATCAACACATAAGCAACTGAAAAAAGTAACAACACGTTTTGTTGTAACTATGGTGTATAAACAAACACTTCACACAGTGTCATATGGTCATTCATCTCGTGTTTGATTTTCAAGAACTTCCCGTAGAGTGTATTCTCACAGGTAATTGTAAGCCGAAAAGGGTCTTTGACAATCGCTGGACCGAAGTATGTACCGCAGAGTTTCCCAACATCGTTGATGACGTCATCACGGCTGTTCGACACAGTAACTACGAAATTTGTATTGCGGTGAACTGGAATATAGTAAGTTATCTTTTTGTATATATTGAGAATCTATAATTTTTGAACAATATAGAGTAAGTGTTCAAACTCGTAAAGTTTCTAGGTGAATCAACACATTCTAAGAAGGTGAAAAAAAACAAGGACAACGTTCCAACTCGTAAAGTTTCTAGGTGAATCAACACATTCTAAGAAGGTGAAAAAAAAACAAGGTTCCAACTCGTAAAGTTTCTAGGTGAATCAACACATTCTAAGAGGTGAAAAGAAACAAGGACAAAAGTCTGACAGGAAAGCCTTATTCAAAGAACCTAGCCGCCCATATAGCATTCCACACGAAAATATGGGCATGTGAAACTGTAAACTCGAGTATGTGCCACGCACATATAGATAGTGTTTTATAGTAGCCACGATTTATGAAACCACTTGAATTTTCCCATTTCCTGACAAAGTTGTCCGTTTACTATATAAAAAGCTCGTCGTTTTTGGTGGTTTGGCAAAGGACATTGGCAGAAATTCGCATCAGACGAACATACGCAAGAGAGAAATGATGACACTTATTCGCTGAACTGAGCTCAAATGGGTATTAAACTATAGTATAAGAAAGGTTTGACCTAGTGACCTATTTCTGACGTTTCTTCAAACTTTACCATGAAGACAAATATTCTGAGGCATGCCCAGGTTACATGTAGACAGCCGAAATTAAGCGCCTGGATAATTGATATTAATGTTTATCTATTTTATGGCATTTTATGCCTATATTTTTCCCCAGTGTAAAGAAAAGTCTAGGTTTTATAAAGACAATTATTTTTATTAGGTTTCTTGTAGATCAAGTAGAAAATGTTACCTCTAAAGTGAGAACAAAGTTCTTCTATGGTTTGAACTAGTGACGTATCTAACCTTCGCATTTGGTCTCGATTATATACAGAAAAAATATTCTTAAGAGATTTTTAATATAAATCAGTTAGAAAATACGCCCTCTTGTGTGTGTTTGTTAAACTGGGAGTAATACCGTAACGTCATTTATACGGATAACGAAGAAGAAAGCCTGGACATTGCATACGGAAATTAAAATAATTTTATGCATTAATGGCAGCCAATGAGCAAATCTATTACAACAGCAGCATCACCGTCTTTCTAAAGATGAGATATGAATATATAATAATTAACATGTTGACATGTTAGTTCCAAATAATGTCTTAAAATCAGCATATAACTAGCTGCACTATGTAATTTATTTCGCCATATTAAGGATCATAATGTTTATTTGCGATATGTTTCATGTAGATACATCAAAAGAGACTACTCCTCAGATGAATTTTAATTTTGTAAATTTATACCTCTTAGAACATTACTATTTATAATAGATATACTGAATTGTTCAGCTGAAGTAGAAAATATGCATTAAAAGGTTAAGCTTCTTTGGGAATATGTATTTTGTCTAGTATTACATGTACTTCGACTGTTAGCGTTCTATTTTGTAGAATATATCAAACTTCTTTTTCAAACACTTAAATATTGTCTCAAACGTAGCAGTATTTTGTAGTTTTGAGAGCTCTACTTTAACTTTTTGAAATGTACATGTTATGTAACATTTTCAATACTGGGATTGCCTCGAAAAATATGTAAAGGCAAACAATAAGTATAGATATAATGTCAAAATATTTTTGAAAAATAAGTTTGATGATTTCGACAAGAAAGAGTGTGGACATGCAAAGTGCATTGAATATAAGAGAAAATTTATTATTCCAGACAGAATAACCTCTCTTGAATTACACTTTTACTTATTCTGAACCGTTGGGTATACATTTTGTGAAAACCAGGAGCCTATAAGGCGGCCTTAAACATTAAACAAAAATTCACTCGAGAGCAGTTTCAAAACACTTTATACATGAACCTTTAACTTTACATTGTAGAACAAAGATCTGTTCGCAAAATATTGAATTTCACACAGTATCTCATTATGATAACTTGTGTGAGATACACATTTTTTTCAAATAAGTCTAAGAAAAGAGCAAGCACATAACCTATTTTCTAATTTTGCTATGAAGTTTTGAAAAAAAATCATTGTTTAATCAAATTATACATTTGTTGAAAAATACTTCACCCAAACAAATAGAGTGTTTTAGACCCAAATGAACTTATTTCTAACTTGACCTAGTTTTCGTAGGGCACTCTTAATATTTTTCATATACAAAAATATATATCAAATAGAAACTGTGGCCTCTATAGTGTTAATAATGTGAAATAACACAGCTGAAAATGATACAATGACCTTGACCCTGGTCTTACTACGGCACTTTTTTTTAGAATATCTTTTATCAAAGTTTACCGAGATGTTGTAACTATAAACTTTCTATGTAAGTTTGATATAGAGATTGCTTAAGAAAAGTGACAGGTAATGTGTTGCCAATTAGAAATATGGTCATGTTTACTAATGCAAGATCGAAAAGAATGGATATCTGGTGATCATATATATGCAAATTTTCATTAAGGTATTAGATCACTAATTGTAATGTTTAAAATATGGCCTTTGCTTGGTATATTCTGAAAGGTAACCGTGTTTCACACTATTTTGCAATTTTTAAACAATTTTTACTTTGCCGTTTTTTTTTATATATTTTGTATAACTTATGGTATCTCCTCAAGCTCAAGTAGAGACAAATTTCAAGGTGATGACCACTATCGAAAACATTTGCAGAGAACTCATTTTACCATTAATTTTAATAAAAGAAACATCAAACTATTGGTAAACAATTATAAAACACAAAATAAAAATGTCAGTATCATTTTTTCTATGGTGCCTCAAATAAACGGATTTAATGAGACAGAATTCATACTTCAACATTGAAAAAATAAGGTTGAATCCCGTGTTTCTGTTTTGAGTTTTGCTTACTTCTTTTAAAAATAACCTTAGGGCAGACGTAAAACCTACCTAAATTTCTTCCATAATATATAATCAAAGAGTGAAAGCAAAATAGGGAACCTTCACCGCATGTAAATCAATATTTTTAAAGATGTGTAACTCCACCCCTTCTGTTTAAGTAGTAAATTCAATTTTAACACCAAGAAATCGCTTATCAAATTCATCTTTTTCCATTTTTGTACAAGAAATCAATAACACGTCTTGAAAGAAGTAAAAACTTACTAGAAAAAAGGAAAATAAGGGGAAAAAAATTTGGTCCCAGTAGGGCTTGAATCTACGCCCCACTAAGAATTGCAGTAAAAGTAGGTTTATGGTAGGAATTGAATACTCTTTAAAAAGGAGGTTCTCTATTAGTGATCTAATACCTTAAGATTGCTCAAAGAATGAGGTCACATAAATTTCTTACGTCAGTCATCACCCCTCAAGTAGATTTCAACTTCCTTTACGGGACCGGATGTACCGAATTCCACCGCCCAATAAGAGAATGAATAAGCTGTGATTGCACAGGTTAGTCCAACCGATGCGACACTATCCCTGTCTGTGTTTCCGTCAATGACCATGTCCGCAGTATGTAGAATGCCGGCCCCGCTGTATGTAGAGGACTGCCACGCTGTAGTTCCTTTTAAAAGATCCACATCTACAACATAAACATTAAGTTATCTTTTAAGTCAGTTTACAAATCAATTTTCTACAATTTCAACATGTATAAAGGTAAGGTTATTTAAAAATGTTTTTGTTAAATTCTGTTTCTGTAATATTAACAAACCTGCATTACTGATATTTGACACTTCATGACCTTAAAGTACATTGGTAGCCAACCAATATCATCATTTAGTGCAGAATTTGATACATATTTTACTACATTGAGGGAAACCCCAGTTACTCGATGCTACACTGAATTTATATCGCTTCATTCAGCGTGCCCCCTACGGGTATGCTCTACGTGTCATCACCGGCTCACAGTCAACCCAAAATGTTAATTCCTCAATCTGACTTAAAATCAATTGACTGGCCCGAGTAAAAGGAATCGTTTGCAATGGTACGCGGTGTCCGTGATAGCCTCTTTTCTTTGCATGTCAACTGGGAGAACTCGTGAGATTCTCACTAAGCACTTGTGTTTAAGAGAGGTTTTTTGTCCGATGGGTGCCTTACATGTTACCAAGCAGCAAAAGCTACTAGGGTCAATTAAATGTGCTAATGAAACGCTGAAAAAATTCTCAAATTTAGATGGTCGCACAATGTCACAGTTGCTACGGGACGAGACCGGAACGTACTTTCACGATCCAAAGCATCGCGTTGACAATATACAATGGCTGCGAAAAGGTGACCTTAGACCAATTATTATTGCAAAATGGATTACAAGTGTCAAAATGTTTTGTATTCCATCTTCAACTCAAGGGATACTGTTGTACGAATTCCAACACTGTCAGTAAAGTCAGTTACTGGAAAGTTTTACAGGGACAAAGTACTGACAGCTGTTAAACGAAAATACATAAAAACTGCGTCAAGGACTTGTGTTCGCGGTATCCGGTTGATCAATGACAACGATAAGGCTCACGAAAGTGTCACCGTTTAAAAGATTCTGGGGGAAGTAAATGTGGTACAAATCAATTATCCCGTTTTTCTCGCCAGATCAAAGCCCTTGTGTCATTTTCCCTTTTCAAAGGCTAAATAAAAGATAAAATATAAACGGACGCAAATATTCATCGAATAAAGTACATGGGAGAGGTATTTTTCAATTACTTAAAACCATACTAAGTGGAGAATAATTTGCAGCGTTCACGTCTTGGATGTATCGACTGCGGAAGTGCATGGAAGTCAAGACCGAATACTTTGAAGGATTTAACTAAATTTGAAGTCTGTATACAAACTGTGTACCATATTCCTGCAAGATTTTTATTTCATTCAGAATAGAACAGGTGTACATGTATATAATCCACAGTATCTGGAAATAGGAGGGCCGTATTCCTAGAAATCCTTAACAGGCTTGTCTAGAGGTACGGATCCGTATCTCCAAAATCAGACTGGAGATACGGATCCATACTCTTAGACACTTCATTATTCATATTCAGCCATTAATGCAAATTCTACATGCGTATAAACTGTATATCTATTGCTAGAAATATTTTATCCCAAAGTTACGGATCTTTTACTTTTGGTATTATCCTTTCTATTGGTGGATCAATGATTTTGGTTTATGGGGTATTACCCTCTGGATTTTGTGTGATATATAAGTTGTACTTTCCCTGTGGTATATTCTTTTGCTTTGTACACTCCCTGTGGTATAGATAATACTAAACAACGACAATTGTTGGTGTCTGGATTATAACCTAAGGTGGTTGTATTGTAATTAACGATTTTTAAAAATTGTATGCTTCTTTAAGCATTTATAGGAATATCGCCACTATGGTATTAGTTAAAAGGAATGATGACGTGTGAGGGAACCTAGTCATAGCCTCTGTGCCGTCTAAACAGCTGATCGCATGTATTGACATGCTGCCGTTTGACGTCATAGGCCACTCCTGTCAAAAAATGTCAATATAAGAAGAAGAATTTATCCATGCAAGGATTTCGGAAAATTTTGTATAGAAATAAATAAACATAAATTGTCCTTTTTTATATTGAATACCATTTGAATCAGTGTAGATGCTTCTAATTTGCAAGAAAAACGTTTTCTTCACCGCTGTGATTCTGTCATGTTTTCAAACAGCGGCCGCCATTTTAGGAATTTCTCTACATTGTAATGACGTCACAAATATGCAGATCACTGGGGTCAAACGTGCGGTTTCCCACGGGTTTCTTTGAAATTGTGGTGGGAAATGCATGTCTGTTGTAGAACATAAAACCTTAACTTTATTTCTAAAGATAATCAGAAAATAGTGATGAATGTTTTTTTTTCAATCTGTTGTGTTACTATCCGGGTATGGTAAAAGTGGCTGCTCTTGATTTTTGATTGACCATAAATCAAAATGCCAGGGTCATAATTATGCGTGTAAAGAAAATATGGCACTTGACGGGTTTATTGTTTACGATACGCATCTTACCAGTACCGTAAATTTATAAACAACTGAGGGAAGCATGTAATTGATTTTTTTCATTATATACTAAGGTGTTAGTTAAAACAAATTTATTTGAGCTCGATTGTGACAACAGCTTCAAGTTTATTTGACCAACTCTCGAGTCCGCTTCCTGAAAAAGCAAGTCTACTAGTGTCATATATGAGAAGATGCGGTCGTGACCTCAGTGGGGCTTGAAACTATGAACTGCGACCGACACCTTAACCACTAGTCCAGCGCTCCCTTTACGAAGATGTTGACTTCAATTTGTTTTCCATCAGGAGTTTGAGTAACATGATAAGGGCAGGAGCAAGCGCTGTGTGCTCAAACTTCATAACCATTGACTCTTCGAGATCGATGTCTACGGTTAGAAATATTATATAAATTATTTATAAAGTAAATACAGAAATTGACATAACTCACCCCTACCAATTTATATCAAAAACGTAAAACTTGTTTCACCATTCACTTGTCTTAATGACAGTCAGATACGGACTTGTGGCCCGGATCCAGCTCGTGCTCCCCCCTCCCCCAACCTCTTTGACTGAGAAGTGACCTATACTCATTATATTAACTCAAAATGCACCAAAGGCCACCATTTCATGTCTGTATTTCAAAACTTCCCGGGGGAAAGAGCCCCCTGATCCCCCTATAATTAGGGGGATGTCTCACCAGTCTGTATTAAAAAAATATCCGGGCGAGAGACCCCCTAACCCCAAGCCCCTTACATGGGCAGAGGTCCCCTCCAATACCTACCGGCTGTCAGCGCTATGCGCCTCGACGGTGACGTCTTCGTTATAGACTGGTGCGTAATTAATTGTAAATTGTGTTTACGACACAGGAACGCTAATTTAAAGCATATTCGTCTGAGAGAAGCCGATTGTTTTTGAATACTTCATCCAATACCAGAAGGAGAGTAAAATTAAAACACATGTTTCCGTGTGTTAACATCTGCAGAATCATCAATGTCTCATGGACTCGTACATAAACAATCCATCGGGAAATTGCAAATAATATATATGTAATATGATTAGAATAAACTTGCACTATCTCTATGGAAATTTCCGTTCTCTTAAAGTCATACTTGTATACTAACATTTTCAAATTAGGACGGGAAAATCAGATGAATTTAAAATTAAATAAGCAGGGGTCGCATGGAAGACACGTACAGATTTGTCGCCAAAATTTTGAGGTAACCAATAGCTAAAATGGTACTAAGAATTGCATGTCTCTCCCCATTCTATGAGCAAGACCATGTTGATCGTCGCGGAAAAAATACGCCTCAATCGGGACTCGAACTCCCGACCCCAAGATTCCCTGCCTCAAAGACGCAGAACTTTGAGGGAAAGTGAGCGTCCGGGCGTGTATATATGTGTGGGGTGGGGAGGGGGAGGGGAGTAGTCGTTAATATCACTGACTTAAGTGACTTCCGTTCAACATGAAAATAAGTTCAGCTGTACAGTAATTATTTTTTATAGTTTCATTCTTAATAACCAAGACATTTATTCAACGTCCTAGATCTACAAGAAATTAAACATCGATAACCTTCTTTGAGTTGCAATGACCAGATAATCTTCCTTCATTGACAATAACTAAAACAATCCCCTTGCAATAACAATGGCCAAAATAACTTTCCTTGAACGACAACGGCTAAGATAACATGGATATGGCAAAGACAATCTTCTTTGAGTGACACATGATATTGACCATGATAGTATTTCATGAATAGCTATGGCCAAAATAAGAATATCTTTTTTAAATACCAATGATCTAGATAATCCTCATTGTATGCCAATGGTCCAGTTACCACACCCTGAATGACAATGATCCAGGTATACTTTATTAAAAGACAATGGTCCAGATAACCTTCCAAAAATATTTTTTTCCACTGGAAGACAAAGGCCAATATAACCTTCGATGAAAGACATTGACCATGAAAACCTGCCCCAATGACAATAACCCAGAAGACTTTTTTTTAAACGAAAACGGCCAGAATAATATCGCGGGCTTAGCGCAAAACGCTTGTAACTGACATTTGTTACAAAAATCGCGTTTTTACAATTTTTAGCCTATTTTGAATGTCTACATAATCCTGTGAAATATTAGGTTTAATCTCTGAAGATTTATGTGTTATTTAATTTTTTGCCGAAAGGTTGTATCTGCAAGTGTTTTTTTTTTTTTTTTTGTGCAAAACGGTTGTAACTGCCAGTTATAACCGTTTGGCACAAAAGTGTCTTATAAACAAACAAGTAAAAAGGGAACTAAATTATGTTGATGACATCACCAGTGACATCATTTGTTTTGTTTGTTTGGTGGGTGTTGGAGGGGTTCTGTTAATGCAATATGTAATATTTAATAATGGAAATATTACAATGAATTCTAGCTGGATGGGTTCATTGCACCTTGTTAGTTATGTTTCTATTTAGTTGATAACATTTTAGCGAAATACTGATGCAGAACGAAAGTCAATATGATATGACATTTGAAACACTATCGCACATAACTTTATACTGTACAGATTTCTCCTTCGCCATATTCATATTCAAGATGTGCTAGCCTCACAGTAAATACAATTGCGTATCAAGTGGGGTGCGTTCACACCACCCTTTTTTCGGCAAATATTGCATTTTTCACTTTGAATGTCCATTCTTTGTTGTTTTTTCATCACGCCACTTTCGCAAACTTGCATTTATTTACAATAAAACAGTAAGATGTTACAGAAGTACAAGAGATGGTACATATATAGAGTTAAGTCAGTATGGGATGTCAATGAAGGAGTTCATTTGAATAATGAGTACTGTCTGAAGCAGTCACAATTAAAGTTTAACCACGAAATGAAATTTTACAAACATTTTAAACTGTAACTGGTTATTTGATTAAAAATATTGTACAGTGCAGCGGCAGCCGTGGAGGAGCTCGAGATCTGGCTCTCATACATAAATCTGTATTTACTCTTCCTGTTACTGCATCTAGTTGTGACAAAGATTTTAAGCAATCGGAATTCATGAATTGTAATTCGAGTATCAATGGATTTTCTGCACAAGTGACAGTGATGTTAAGACCACCACCAACAAAACAAAATAGTTTACAAACTAGTATGTTTCTAAAGGAAGAATGGCCTGCTTTCCAAGGCTGATATGCTACTGTTGATAAAGATGTCATCATTGTGGGACACATGAATTTCCATCTTAATTATGTTGATATTCTATCAGATAGAGATGCTGTCAGATTAACCAGTGTATTTCATTTCACTTCAGTCATGTGATATGCATCAACATGTGAATGGACTTAACTATGCCTGTGGCCATACATTAGATGTGTTATAACCAGGGACAGCAGCAGAATAATATCAGGTGTTGAGATCATTGATCCAGGTCTTTGTGACAATTCTCGTAATATGTCACAAGACCATTATGCAATTCATTTCAATGCATGTGCCACAAAACCAGCACCGGTCGGAAGATGGTTTCTTTTTAAGAAATTATGCTCTGTTGAAGTATGTTCCTTGAGACAAGGCATCTCAGCGTCCCTTGTAATAAATGCATTTTCAGAAGGAGCAGACCTAGCTGTTTGTGGAGCTAAACACTTAAATCGCAGCCTTGAGCCGAAATGGAATAAATGTAACATTAACAATCGACCATCAAATTTATTGGGACCAATGTGCTTCTGTAAATACATTCCTAATTCAGGCCCGAACTTCTCTGATAAGGTTAAGTCATGTGGTACTGACCACAAAGGTTTGGCCAATATAAGCAAAAGCCAAGTGACAGTCAAGATGCTCCCCGTGCCTCCAACGCATCCTCAAATGAACTTGCACAGAGGTTTAGGGACATTTTTATCAATAAATTGAAAATATTAGCTATGGCATTATTATTTAACATAGCCCGACTAATTGTGATTTAGCAGACTTTACTTGTTCAGAGTATCAGGAAGTAGAAAAATGTCTTGTTAATTTGGCTCATATGCAACTACAGAAGAAGTAAAACAAATCATACAAAAGTCTCCAAACAAATCCTGTGAACTGGACCCTTTACCATCATGGCTTTTGAAAAAAATGTCTTAATGAGCTCTTGTCGTTGATAACAAACATAAAAAATTCATCAATGGAATTAGGTTATATACCAAAAGAATTTAAGAGTGCGGGGATAAGACATCTGCTAAATAAACTAGGTCTCAAATATTCTCAAAAACTAAAGCCTGTGTCTAAGCTCCCTTTCATTTAAATAATCTTAGAAAAGGTAGTTGATGCGCATCTTCAGCGGCACTCGGGTGAAATTAAGCTACATGAGGGACTGTAGTCTGTGTACATAAAGTCTTTGTGCTACAGCTTTCGACACGACTGACCACCACATACTGTTACACAGACTCGAACATCAATTTGGAGTAACAGACAAAGCACATGCATGGATGTCATCATATCTAAGTGCCCACTATCAAACTGTGTGCATTGATTGCGAGTTGTTGACGCCTTTGAGCTTCGTTTTAAACTATTGCCCCCACCCCATCCCTCCGATCAAATATTTCTGGAACCGGGCCTGTATTCAGTAATTTGTAACTGTTCACAAAGTTCTGTTAACGCGTTCGCAAAGACAATGTTAAATGTTTCGTTGTCTCGCGTTCGTTAGATCACAATAAAATATGCAACATAGCTGTCGGCACGGCATCACAAAACATCTTATTTCGTCTAGGCGCGCTCACCAACACGCCGAATCGAAATGTTGTCAATGGCAACCAGTCAAACGCGAAATAAAATGTTTTGTTCTGTTGCGCTCTATATCAAGTTATGGTTCAGTGTTAGTTTTATTTGATCGTGTTAGCGCGCACACTAAGACAATATATAAATATGTTGCTATGGTACGTTTGAGCGCGCGACATAACGAAATGTTCTGAATTTGCCGCCATATTCTACCATAAAACGTAATAATTCGAGAAAAAATTTGCATCTTTCTATACGGAAAACATAATGTTCAGTACTTAAATATATTGGACAGTAACGCAGTATGAATGAGATAAACTTATTCAGAATGTATAATGCTGAATATCACCTCTTGCTTTCAGAAATCACGCAGAATGAGAAATGAGAAAGGGATGGATGATAAAGAAATTGTTGTTGGTAGGTTTATGAAATATTTATTCCTAAGCTGGTACAATGTACATGTACGTATGTAATATTTCAGGCCCAGATCCAGGGGGTCCATGCCCCACTCCCCCAACCCCAACACACACAACCAGTTGGCTGAGAAGTGACCTATACTCATCGAAGTAAGAACTGATATTTTCTAAACATTTAGATCCAAAAATGCACCAGAGGCCGACATTTCATACCTATATTTCAAAATTTTCTAGGGACAGACCTCCTGATCCCCTACAATGATGGGAGAACCTCCACCAATACCTCAAAATTTAGACCAAAAAGCTGCAAATCCTACCAATTTTTTAAGAAAAATTACAGTGGAAGACCCCCTGACCATCTTATACGAGCGTAGCCCCCCTCCCCATCCTATATCTACCCCCACTCGGCACTTTGAGCTTCGTTCTAAAGTATTGCCCCCACCTCATCCCTCCGATCAAATATTTCTGGAACCGGGCCTGTATTCAGTAATTTGTAACTGTTCAAAAAGTAAGAGAAATGACAACTGCATTTGGAATAAAACATAAAGACAGCTATTGAACAAATGGCAGAGATAAACAGGGACGTTTCGCAGTTTTCGGATTCGTAAGATAAACACGAAGAACGCTTTCATTCATATCAAACACTGCAGAAGCAATTGTTGCAACATGTATAATTTTAAAGCTTATCCCGGGCGTTCGGTAGATGGGCTCTATCGTACTGGACGTATCTCCCAAAATATTACAGACATCTTGGAGACATGTCGGTACAGACATTTGGCTTGCAGTTGCTTCTCTAGCTTTTGTACCATCTAATCCTGGTGACTCCTCCGCATCTTTAACATGCTTGTAATAATTTGTATGTACGTAGTACGAGTCTCTATTGGCGCTGTTTGAATATGAAATATGCTGCACATCCACGACTGTTATATCCTGTAAAAGATACCACGTGTTTATGATCATTTTATCCTGTCGTTTTAATGATCGTTTTATCAAGTTATATAAAACGTGTTTATGGTATACAATGTGCTTAATATCATCTAACCCTGTTAAATATACAACCTGTAAAATATGATCTTTTTAAATATACAAGGTATTTATGATCGTTTTAGCCTATAGAATATAAAACGTGTTTAGGAAAATATTATATACACATGCTGTACATTTAACATTAATACACATTAAATTATCTGAAATTTAAGTAATGGATCCGTTTATTGATTCTTCGGACTTACATACAGTTTAACGTGCATTAAAATCGGATAATGCCGGAATACCATACAAAGAATACGTTGTTTACTAGTTATCGTTACCAGTTCACTCCTATACATAATTTATGTCAAACTTTTATCTTCATTTATTCTATGGAGATTACATGTCCTTGAAGATAACCGTCACTGAAGGTTGTACTTTTGAAGATACCAGTCATGAAGTACTGAGTAAATGTAAACAAACTTCGGATAAAATGTAAGGAGTGATAAAATATATGTTGAAATGTGCGTTAATATGTTATACATTTTTTAAAGTAATCATAAAGGTAGGAAAGAGAGAAGCGGAAAATATCTTAAAATGATGCAAAATAATTTTATACATATTGAAACATAAATGTACATTATCTGGATAGACTTCCAACGTCCACATATCGTCTGACTTCCTGCTTGCAATGTTGATGTTTATTCCATACGAACAGCCCACAGGATCGTTCTTCATAACAGCGACACACTCTTCTATACTTTCACATCCAATTAAGGCACGGAGAAGTATATCAACTGGCACAGCGCCATGATTTACTTTCTTTGGCACGAGAGAATTTATTGACACGGCAAATGTTTTATTGACATAAAATGTATTCCCAGCAAGATACCCTGGAAATATGCATGCGAGATACCTTTCGTTTCGTCTTGCAGTTACCTGGTTTATAGTTTCTTGGTTCTTTATGTTAACTTCACATAATGCGCTTTTGTCTAGATCTACATCGACCATATACATCCTGTTTTCAACCTCCGTTCCCCAGTCTTCATTATGTGCAAGAACTCTACAATCTGATGTATTCACCATTATGTCTGTGCACCCAGCAATTTCGCTGTCATGGCCAACTTCTTTCTCATTTGATTTGTTCGAATGGTGCAAAAGTATCTCCGAAACCATATCCTGTAGAAATAGTCTTTCGAAAGACACATCAGATCCTTCGGCCATTCCCTTAATTTCTTCCACAATATGAGGATAACATCTCTCCGTTGTTTCAACAGCTGCATTATACAGCTTCCTTCCTTCTTCAGTTTTGTAGAAAGAATATAGTAATTCCGCTGTTTTGGTTGTTACATGCTCTTGTATAAAATGCTTAAATGTATTTCCAATTTTAAAACCAACATCAAAGTTATTGTATGCTTTAATATAAAGTACCGGTATTGATTCACATGTTGACGACATCTTCACAACTACTAAGTCACTCTGATAATGCGCAGCTGTGTTTAACTACCCGATAAAAGTGTGTTTACATTTTTATCTCGTTTATATTGATTTAAGTATTCTTACGTTTGACATTTTGCTCGTTTTTAAGGCCACACCAATTTTTTTCTGAAGAAAGTGAGGCCGGACCAAACCTTTCTTTATATTTTTTTTGTGTTTGAGCGAAAAAATATATTTTCATTGGTTTTGCTCTCGTGCACCTAAAGAAAAGCTTATATAGAAAGTTCAACCATTTCATACTAACGAAAAGTCACCAGGGATTGAAAATATATAAAACCATCGCCAACATAGACGCAGTTATATCTGTTGAGCCTTAACAAATAACTAATCCTTTATAGATGAGTACTGTCCGTAAATACTAACCTAGCACTTATGCATATTTCGCATGTTTCCGTCAATTAATGTCCGGTGTCAGAACCTATATAAAGATATATCTATTGAAAAAACAATAATATACATTTCTTTATTAGCATTATGTCGCATGTGCAGATATATCGTTCGGCTACCAATCTCGGGTGTGTGGGTTATGTGACCATATTATTTTTTTTATTTCATCTGTAAACCTAACAGACGAGAATATTGTCACACTTATCATGATTTATCGGTCATTTATTGAAAGAAATACAATGTACTCTACTATTCAACATTCTGCTACGTACATGTCGATAACTTAAGTCTTCAGAACCGGACAAGTGTTCGTTCATTAAATGGATAGTTCAAGGACCTGGCGTCAGTACACTAGGAAACAGATATGTTTAATAAACTATTGTATGTAAGAATAAAAGTAATATCGATACAATTACATTACACTGAATTAAGAAAATGATCTGAACCCATGGAAACGTGCGTAGAAGTCGGAGAGCGTACCACTACGCTACCGTGCAATTGTTTAACTATATCCGTTATTGTAATGAGTGTAGATATTTTCAGGATACAATAATCGTGTAAAATAACGACAAAGCCAAGATTAACGAATGCTAGGTCAATGATTACGGACAAAAGCTAAACGCAGCATTGAAGCATATGTACAGAATATTTTTATAACCCAGTTATGAATGTTTCAAAATCATAGTATTTGTTTGTACATATGTACAATAACAAAAAAGAAGAAGAAAAAGAAAGAAATCAGTACTTAAGCGTGGCATGTTTCCTGCTGGATAAGTATACTTTTTCTTTAATCAATAACGAAAACATAAAATACGTGGAGAGTCTCAGCGATGAGAAGCATTGAAAAATTGTGACTGGTGCACAATGGAAGATTCATTACCAATTGTTCAATATGCATATTACTCATTTGTCCAACAGCGCGTCTATGTGAGAAATGCCCGACTGCTATATTTTCCCGATGGATACCATTGTTCTCGTAGTATACTTTGGGTTGCAATGGCATTTTATTTCTGAACTGGTGTCAGTGGACACGTCCTTGCATATTTTCATCAAAATATACGTCGCAAGAAACACATTTCGCTGAGATCGAGAGAACTGTTAAAGATTTGCACATTTCTTGACACATGTCACAATTTTTTCTATCCAGTTTTAACGACTGGCTCCATAGCTCAGTGGTTAGAGCGCCTGTCTAGTAAACAGGAGGTCGAGGGTTCGATCCCCTCTGGAGCCTTTTGATATTTTTATCAAAACTTGATTTTTGAAAAAATGTCCACGATTAACCTCACGACTATTGTGAGTGGAGCGACTATTACCGCGTTCGATAGATAACAAAATTCAATGTAGATTTGAAATCACGTTTGGGTTTCTTTAATTAGATAAAAGATGTTTGATTAAGTCCATTACACGTCTACGTGTACAGTACTGTTTGATTTTTTTTTATAACAGAGTGAGACTACTAAAGTGTTGTCTGCTTTATTGGATAAGGCACTCCAAACTATCTTGTCAACAGTTTGGGATATTTAGAGACGTTCAATGAAATAGTTGACATATCGATAAACAACATTCAAAGGTGATGGATATCTGAAATTGCTCATGCTAGCGATAATATAAAAAGACTAAACAAGTTATTTTTCATAAATATTGTCTTTTTGAATTAGGAAGAAACCTTATTTAAGTACCCAAGCACTCAACTAACACTTTCTAAAAATAGAGAAGCTTAATGGCCGCTGAAACAAATGAGGAAAATAAAACCCCGTCAGTCCAAATACTCAGAGGAAATGATCTTTTTATGTTGAAAATTGTAGCTTCATGATCTGTTCTAAAGACACTACATTAAAAAAGATACTAGGTAAGGGTAGATTTCTCGGAAGCATAGAGCATCACAAACACATCCACAGAGCCACGCATTTGCAAAGTAGGCTCTCAACAAAAAGAAGCTGTAACGGAAAAATATTATAGACGGGTTGCTTCAAAAATCCAACAAGTACATTTTAATTTTATGCAAAATATAGGAAAAGGGGAAGGAAGGGGTAGGGGGTAGAGGTGTGTGTGTGTGTGGGGGTGAGGGGGGAGGGGTGAGTGAAGGGGAAAGTGGAACAAGTATGAATATTCAAAAGGGAATGCTACGTTCCTTAATCACAACAGTTAGCCTACAACGTATACACAATTTAAGTATACACAATTTAAGTTTACAATTTAAGTGCCTGGTCAATAGAGAAAATATGTTACCATTTATGCAATGATTTGCAAAGCATTAACAATGATTTTGGGATCAGACATGCTAGACTCCAAAATGTATATGCATAGCATGGTGATGCATATAAAGGAGTAGCATTTTAAATCTTTATGCATGTTTTCATCTTTTTAACACATTTTAAACTCATGATTTTACATGTCTTTAAGTGTCGTGTGGCGGCTGTAAAACTCCTCCCCGTACTTGGACTCAGTGTTGTTATATATGTTCGTGGAGAACATTCATTCGTACTGTAATAGAGTTCCGCTTAAGCCGGCTAGGAGGTGGGGGTGGGGGGGGGGGGGGCGTGAAGGGCGTTTCACGTTTCATTACCTCTCATGAGCAGACTGAATCAAACCGAGTCTGCTATTTTGTTGCTTGGTTTTGTTCAATACTTCCTAAAGAACTTTTCACAGATTTTATTCCACATGACTACATTTACTTAAGAATTACTAAAAAATCTGATGTTAACTACTCAGTTGGTACCAAAAACAGTACGATACACCTAAGGAGTATTTCGTTATCTCCAACTGTGTTAAAGGTCTTAATTTTCCCCTAAAACATTAACATAACCAGTGGTTCTGGATTCTGTACAACTACTAACATGTTCCCCGCAAATAATTGCAAAGTTCTCCACATGATTCAGGGGTTTTGGTCGAAATGACTCCAGACAAAATGTCTATAATCAAGTTCTCACGGAAAACATACGCCTGGGGATCAAACTCATGACACGAACCCGCAATCTATAGATATGCTGTCTCCCTATCGAATTAAGCTGACGGGCTTCATTAAAATAATACAACAATAAGAATTTATTTTGGCGCTAAACTGGTTTTGCAGTCATGCAATGTGATAAGAAAGTTTGTGACTTTATTATTAATACGAGCAACTCCGTTCCTCAGGTCGCTGCCCCCGACATTGTTTGTCAATTCCTTCACTATAAGCAGGATTAGAAGTTAATAAACGTAAAATTCATTACTGTTTTATATTGGTTTATCATTAGAAGCTTCGTATATCCTCAAAAAAAGACACAAAAGGTCAGAAATTGGAATTTCTAACGATTTCATACTCTGTTGTAGGCTTCGTGTTGGCAGAGTTTTTGTGATGTTATGACCGTGAAGCAGATATTTCCAGAAACGACATTTTGTCATATTTGTGTCAAAAAGCATTTTACGTTTTCCAGAAGTTTGTTATTGTTTATTTATTTTATTTTGTTGGGATTAACGTCGCACCGACACAAATATATGTCATATGGCGACTTTCCTGCTTTTATGGTGGAGGAAGACCCCAGGTGCCCCTCCGTGCATTATTTCATCACGAGCGGGCACCTGGGTAGAACCACCGACCTTCCGTAGCCAGCTGGATGGCTTCCTCACATGAAGAATTCAACGCAATTTCAAGTCAGCGACCTTAACCACTCACTGAACAGCCTCATAAGTCCATCTAACTCAGTTTCATCTTTTCTAACGCTCAACACCAGCATTTAATTGGAAGTCGCGCAACCATTCCCAGCGGGAAATTGGATTGCGTGCTTTTTTACCACCCGTGATAAATTTATCTTTGCCCAGACCCGTCTTTTTTATTGAATCACTTGACCTATGGAACTATAAGCATATAAATAATCCAATGTTACATATCTTTGAAGTTTCATCATATCGAAAATTAAAAAAAAATACCACTAACGTAGTAGGAATAACGAGACACAAAGAACAATTTCTTTCCAGGTATATTTCAACAAGGATGATTTGGTTTTAGCCCATTTTCTACATAAAACTACAAAGAAAACTTTCACAGACCTTTTTGACACACCTAAATTATTCTTCAACTAATATAGAGGCACTGTAATATTAAAAGAACTGAATTTTTCTGCAGCTTAAATTTTGAAGAAAAAAAACGCATTTCAATTAATATTTTTGGCAGCTTTACGGTTGGCGGTAGCTGAAACACTTACAAAATGGCATTGCTACCTGGCAATCTTTTCGCAAACAATATATTTAGCACTTAATATAATTAAGGAGTATAAACTTTAATTAACAAACCTCAAAACGATTAAAATACTCTATACTTCTGTTGCTATTAAAACTATTAACAACGTTATATCTGTTAACAACTTTATATCTGTCTTAGATATACTACAACACTTGAGTGTCCATCCACGAGTCTGTACATTGTCTAATACAAACCTCTTAACTAGTGCGTATTTAAAGTAGACTGTCACATGCTTTATATATACATTATTCTTAATATCTCTAGTCACAGAACTACAACCAATACCAAGTAAAATTTGTTAACAATTTACTTTACTGAAATGTTTCAGTTACCGAGTTTCGTGCTTTTTTTTACGTATCCCAATAACCTCACATAAACGATATCTGTTTGCAATTTTAATATGAGAAATATCTTTAAGTCAAAGACACAAATCGAATTTCAAATGAAACGAGAATATTAGGAGCTATAGTAATTTCTTATATTAAATGGTTCAAGATCAAACAATCTATAAATGATATATATAATAACAATACATGTTTTTCATATATTCTGTATTTTGATGATATTTCTCAAGCACTATGTGAGGGAGGAAAGTTTAAGCAAATGTATATCAATACGCTTTGAAAATGCAGTTTTTCGGTTCTCCCAAACTTAATGACAATATTATCAATTAAATATTTCATAACAAGATAAATTTAGACTTTTTACGCACTATTTCTAATGTTCTTTTTGGAAACGTTCATTCGTCAAAAAAAGCGAAAACCATCTTTTTAGATCTGCGCTGAATTCCATGTGAATATGTCGTCAACTGCCAGATTGATAAATACTCTTTTCAGATATAGAGCTTTTGACAGATTTTTAAAGATGAAAAGCTCAAAAGGTGTGATTTTTCAACACAATTGGACATTTTGAAGGACATTATTCAAAACTGTTGATTATGTACGATTATAACAAAATTAAATTTGTTCTTGTAAAATGTTCTATTTCCATTAATTCTAGCCTCATTTGCAAAACCGTTAGTGAAAAAGCTTATTTGTTAAAAGAGCTAAATTCTAAACTAAAGCTGGAATGCATGAATATAGGTTGCATCGATCTTGAAACTGTTTAATAGGCATCAACGATTACACGAAAAGTTAACCTGACTGTTGTCTTCTCCTGATCTGCTCCGCGCCTCAGGTTAAAGCCAATATCTTAAGGACCTTTTGTAACTTTCATTTTTGCAGTAAAACTGTCACCTGACGAAAAAAATATACATTACGTCTTCATGTATTTTACACAAGTAAAAGTGACTAATAATGTTATGTATTCGTACACAGCTTTATTAAAATTAAAAACTCTTCCTCAAACTGAACTTGTACATAGTTTTCTCAAAGCCATTTCTCGAATGCGTTACATTTTCTTATATTCAATTTAAAACCTTCATAGAACCATGCTGTTATATATTTAAAGAGGTTCTCCAGATTGTACACAAGTGTTGTATTGTATATGTAACAGTGTTGAGCATAGTAAAGCCAAAAATAAATAGCACAGTCAGAATCAAAAATGCAGTCATTCTCGCATTGGTTTTGCTGTTCATATTGCCCAGTAATGTTTCTTGAAGGTTCAACTTCAAACAGGTAAACATTGGTGATTGTAATGAACGACTCTGTATAGCTTATGCATTCTGAAAAAAAATGAACTGTTGCTTTACATGTAGTCATTTAAAGATGTCTTATTGTGTCACATTAAACTGATATTATTTCACTTTATTGCCTATATCTGAAATCAAGTTGGTATCTTAGGCCTTCTACTGTTTTTGGATTTTGCTGTGTGTGGAGGAGGTGGGTTGGGGTGGGGGGTGGGGAGGGTCATTACAAAGAAATCAGATAATTTTACTTGAACCTCTTAAAAAATCAAATTTGAAATGCATTATTATAACCAAAAATATGATACCAACACATTTAATTTCTAATGTGAAATGATAAATGTACATGCCGTACCGAATGTATATATTAAATTGAATTCTATTGAAATATCTTGTACATATATGTAACAATTTTTATCCCCTACGCTAAAGCGATGGGAGTACACAGAAAAATGAAGTAGTGCTACCTTAGTTGGTAAGAGGTTTGGCTAAATAGAATTATAATTATGAAACCATTCACTCAAGTCTGTCTCATGTAATTTTGGACCTCAGCTTGGACTCGTCATGACGTAATGAAACGTGATCAAAGGACATAAAACAGGTGTTAGTGAACTTAAAAATCAACATTGGGAATTACAAAGAATTTTACTGCAGTCGTCTGTTTTTTCCCCTGCGGGGCGGGTTTTATTTTCTTTACAGAAATCCCGTATCTACATACCGCACCCTACATTTACCCATGACCCCTTTTCTGTCGCTGAAAGTATTTTTTTACTTTCAATTCAATACCTTGATACTGTTATCTTAATATCCATATCCCACACCGCCACACATACCTCTCCCCACCCTGTATTTCTTTATTTTCTTGTCACAGTAGGCTTACGAATTTTTATTATGTCTTGACACCAGTCTCAAATATAAGACTCGAATTGAATGTTTTGAGTTTTCAAATTGACCAACGTAAAGTTAAATTCCAACACCGGTCGCCATAAGTTTATAACCTTGAATCGATCATTCATGTTTTCAGGAGATATCGTATTGAAAGTAGGTCTAAAGCCATCTTTAAGTCATCGCAACTACTTGTGAGTAATATTTCTATTAGTGAGTAATAGTGAATGTCATAAATGTAAGTATATGACTTTACTTTTTGCCTTTATTGAAATAGTATATTACTTTTTACATTCAGGAATTCAACTGTAAATCAAACGCGAAAAAATAGCATTTCTTTGGAATCTTTCCAATTACTTTTCTATACATTAATTAATACTTACCGCCCTCATCCAATTCAATGAAGTCCTGACACACTGTAAAGAAAGCAATAAAAACGTAATACATGTTTACTGTACTTGGCCACAAAGAAAAACGGCCAAACATACAATAACGGTACGACGGAAATTTGATTAACAGCGAGAGAGAGAGAGAGAGAGAGAGAGAGAGAGAGAGAGGGAGAGAGAGAGAGAATGAGAGAGAGAGAGGATGGTATTCTTTCTATAATAAAATGCATTTTATTGATATGAAACTGAAAAAAGCACTTATTTCAAAATGGTTTTAGCAAATGTATAATCCAGTATAAACAATTACTGGTGTTTGCCATCGACTGTTCCAAGGCGGGGCCCAGATGTGTTTCTTTAATTGTGTACCTTGTCTCCGTTGTCTATATGTTTTGTTTTAAAATTTGCCTTTTCAAGAAAATATTATATTTATAGTGTGCATAGTATGGAATAAGACCACCCCTTAGTAGTTGCATTACTTTTATTTAAATATAATCCTCCTTCAACGTTAAAGACATATATGCAAGCACTCAGCTAAGTTAATTAACACTGTCCCTGTGTTTTGTGCATTTTCATATCATAAACGTCCAAACATACACTGTTATATGGTTAAGTTCGAGGTTTGCGTGTATGTGTGTTTTTAGGGGGAGAGGAGGGTGGTGTATGGAGGAAGACACAGAGTTACAGAATCTTAAGTTTTATACAGTTTGCTAAAAACTGGGGTAACCAGACCAGGACATACTTTATGTAATGCATACTTTATCACAATGTTGTATTTAAGGAACGCCAAAATGGCCTCGAAAATACATGATGCTTTACAGCTATTGTAGGTCATATGACTACTTTCCATTGTTGATTGGAGGGGAAATCTTGGGCATAATTTCAAACATCTGCGGGAACCTGGACGGAATCGCCACATTGTAACGAGATAAACAGAGTGACGTTTATATTATGAAATTAAATACTGACCACTTTAATTATGTTTTCATTCCTACAGAAAATGTTGGCTTAATTAAAATATATTTTGATACAAGTTATTACATATATATAAACATTTAAAAGATATTTTAATTATGTTCTTTCAAAGATTTTCAAGCATTTGTTTTGCGGTAGCCAGACCCGTTTACGAGGGTCCTGCAAAAAACTCTGCCACTGGGTTCGGAATTCTTAAGTGGTACGTTTTATCAAAATTATTCCCCCTATACCGAAACACATTTTTGTAACCTTTTTACCCAATCGCGAAAAGCAGATAAATAGTCTTCTTTTGGTATCTGTTTAAAACAGTGATAAATGACGCTGCCAAGAGAACTTCTGGACTTATATTTCTTTCCAGAAAGCATTTTCTTAAGCCTTGGAAATAAAAAAGTCACAGAGATTCAGGTCAGGTGAATAAGGCGGATGGTTTACAACATTCACCTTCTCAGAAGCCAAAAAGACAACCTCGCAATACTTGTTGGTGTTTTCGTGTATACAATGGACTCTTGACCATCCTTTGCTTGGACGTTTCTTATTGTAAAACTTTCACTTTCTTCAGTACAGAGTTCTTGTAGAATCGTACAGTGACTGTATGACCCGACAGACAAGGCACTTGAACGACTGACCCACTGGAATTGAAGAAAATTGCGCACAACATATTTTACGACCTTATGGTTCTCTTGGCAATACAGAGGCGTTTTTGATCCTTTCGCTACCATCGCTTATTATCAGCCCTTCTCTGTGGCTCATATATGTGCACCCAAGTTTCGTCACCTGTTAGCAGGTTAGAAATAACCCGACTATTACAGCCTTTGTATGTTTTTAAAAGCACCTGAGCACATTTAAGGCGTTGTTTCTTTTGCTCCTCAGTGAGCAAATGATGTACCCACCTAGCGCATACCTTTCTCAGATCCAAACGCTTTTTCAGACTTGTTTGCACACTGCCTTCTGATATGCCAGTACAACTGAAAAGCAATTTACACGAAATAAACGGATATCGTTCGCTAATGGACACACCATTTAAGTGCAATGAATAGTTTTGTAATTACCTGGTGGCGGCGGACAGTCGCAGCTAATACCCGTATAGCCTCCGGAGTTTGCACAGTTGCATCGGACGCTTTTACTATCATCACTGAGCTCGCATTCACTAGTGTTATTGCAATGACCTGAAGTCATTCCAAAATACATTTGACTAACTTCATGGGGTAATTAAATAATTGTTATATTTGTACGGATAGGCGTATGTGTAGCATTTCATCCTTTGTATCAATAAGCATATTTGGCTTCATTGAATCAGAATTTTTGAATGTGTACACACATTATCCTTATATGTTCAGTATGTACTAAGTTTTACACAAGTTACAGTGGCCCGATTCTCCAATGTCGTGCTGTCGTATTGGTTCCCCCGCAAGAATGAAAACATGACAGAGTCGTGTTGGCGCCCCTGCAAGTTTGAGGACACGACAAAATTAGAATGACGACACAATAATATTTCCCGTTGTATTTGCACCCTATTTTGTCGTGTCATCATGCTAGAGGAGCCGCTACGCGACACATACGAGGAGAGGACACGACACGAAAAGGTAACATTCTGTCGTGTCGCCATACTACCAGGCTGGCGGGGATGCCACCCGATAACATGTTGGCACGACAAATTATTTTATGGTTGTTTTGCCTCCTGGCTGACATTAGCAAAAGAGCCTTTATAGCCGCTTAAATGTCACCCAGATAACAATAGAAAATAGCTTCGTTCATCTACCGCATTAAATAAAAACGATATTATCTTAAATCTTCTGTATATAAGTGGTAGTAAGGAAAAGCTGCATTTGTTGAAATAAATGGACATAATTTAAAGAATCACATGATATTCATTAAAAATAATTTCTCTTATTATAATATTTATATTGGATTACTTACACTCAAAACATTCTTTTTGGTTTGCCGGTCCCAAACATGCCTGCGTTGTAGAGCACTGTAAAATTTTGACAATCTTACATATGTCTAAACATTGAAATTGGCATTCCATCAATTATGACATGAGAAGTACTAAGATTATTTTACCTAACAATAAACCAATGTCTAGATTTTACTTGAGTGTATCAATAAAATGTTGACAAGGGATTAATAATTATAGCACTACCAAGTGTTGGGTGATATCAAATCATTTACTTATACTTTAATAATAACTGGATCCACAGCGTTTTAATCAAATCTATAAGAAGATTGAAACATAAAATCAGACTCGATTTGATAAAGTTTGCTTATGAGAGGAAATAAAATGTGAAATACCCCTCTTGCCACCTTGCACCTGCTCACGAAGAGTAACTCTATTATACAGAAATATGGAACGGTCTTCATGATAGAATAGGACCAGAAATAATTACGTCACTGTGTTCAAGTTAGGGGCGACATTTTACGGCCGTCACATGGAACTTTGAAGGTTATTTAAATATATAAGAAAGATCTTTGGAAACATAGAACGCATGCCAACATCAGAATAGCAGATCTGGCTTGATTTATTGAGTTTATGAGAGGTCATGAAATGTGCACTTCCCTAGCGCCCTAGCACTGGTTTGATCCTAATGAGTCAGAAATACAAAGAGATTCAAATCTAGGGGCAACATTTTAGTCAACACACAGCAATTAAAGATCAGTATCGTGGATATTAATTGAATCTACGTAAGTAAAGAAAGCAACCAAGCAATTCCGATTTCATTGAGTCTGCAACCGTAGTCTAGTTTTAAAATATTTATAGTTTAATCACCAGATGTGTCACTTCTTCATTTTATACTATTGCTTTTATAGCTGTGCAAAAAGCACAGTGTAAAAGAATTTTAGGCTGAAATATATGATCGAAGTTTAACCCAAAGTTCACTATATTTCAATACGTTTGTAATAGTATCGAATCAGATTCTGGAATAAATATCTAAAATGTTAAAATCATGATTGCAGTAAAATAATCAATAATTACACTAAACAGGATTGACTTTTTCTTAATGCTATACAGTCCGTAATTATCTTTTCAAATCAAAAGTTGTGTCGGGTGTCAAATTTAGTAAAATATTGGATTGATAAGAACAGTACATACATTTTTATGTGTCGTGCAGGTTTCACAAAGTTGGAAAACACTTGCTAACGCCAAAGCAACCTACAATTGTAAAAAATACTCAAGTTTATACTACGAAACTTAAGAAAACGCAATAAGGTTGTGTTTGGGAAGAAGAAATGAAGTACAACATTAGAAATAAACTAACTTTTATACAACAAGGCTGGATTATGTTTAGCTAATATGTGGATAATTGTTACTTTCACACTAGAATTGCATTTCAAATGACTTATGAATTTTGAATGAGCAAAGATGAGTGTTTTAGATAACGTTCCCATACATCATCACTAATGTTTCAGTGTCGACTATTCTTTAATGGTAATTCTAAGTCTAGCTAAGTATGTTATTGTGTTTCGCTGACAGCAGTAATGTTAATCTTAGGTGTATATGAATGCCTCTGATCTGCTTTAAACTTTAGCCTGCTAAATTTCTATAATGGACTGGTTCATCATTCAATTTCGGCAATACCATTTATCATTTGAAGGGGTATTTACCGAAAAATTACTGACAGAATAACGAACAGTGCAGACAATGATCAGCCTGCACGGCAGTGGCCGCAAAGGCAGAATCACTTGCTGCCAGCAGGCTACAGGTTAAACTTGATTTGTTAATCGTAACTGAGCAAAATGGGCCTCCATGATCGAGTTGTTAAGGTTCTTGACTTTGAATGATCTGCTCACAATCTCTGTTTGGTAGTCAAGTGAGGAAGCCATGCAGTTGGCTTGCGTAAGGTCAGTTGTTCTACACAAGTGCCCGACCGTGCCTTGGATATTGCTCGAAAATGTACCTGCTGTCTTCCTCAACTACCAAAAGCTGGAAGACAGCCACATAAGCTGAACTGTGTAGGTATAGCTTTAAAGTATTCATAAAGATGCAGATGCGCAGTGCTGACAGTCTAAAGCCACAAGTTACCGATAAATCCTAGAAATGATCGTGATACTGTATTATTGATTTCTTACAAAAGGCATATACATAAAGATTAACATCAAATAAAACGCAACGTTTCTGCCATGCTGAGTGTGTTTCTGCCATGCTGAGTGTGAAATATTTCACTGTTTGTTTTTCACAACAAAACTCTCGGTAAAAATCTTATCAAATTATTCAACGATCATTTTAATTTCAATATTATTGAGTTGTATGGAATGTAACTGTAAAATTTGTTTTGATGACACCTAATAAACGCACCAAATGTCAGCTTTATAAATATGCATGCATCAGTATTTTATTATATGGAGGATGTGCATATGCTAGAAGGATACTAGCAATTCAGTATCGTCAAATATGAATGCATTTACAATGTTATAGTATTTAACTGGTGTTGATCGACATTTTCAATGAAGAGATTGGATTCAAATGAATTTTTCATAATATTATTCAGTAACAATAAAGATAAATGTATGTTACGAGTACATTTTATGTTTTGAAAGTCTGATAATGAGATAAATCATTTCTGCCTAATGATAGTTGCGTTTATTTATATATATTTATATTTCATTCATGCATTACTGTATGTATATGCTGTTAAGATATTTTGCATTTGTTAATCTCTTTCCGCTCAATCGATCATATTTGTTTCTTTGCATCATTATCAACGCAATCAATGTTGTCAATACTAGCAAAACAAGAAAGCAGTAATATAAATAGAGCTTACATTGAAATCATTTGGAACAACTGGTAAAATAGAAGAAAACCCAAGAGCTTACAAATGTACTGATCTCGAACGAAGTCCACTTTTTATAGGCCCGAAGGGACGTATTATGTTATGACGCCGGTGTCCGTCTGTCCGTCCGTCCGTCCGTCCGAGCTCACATTTGCATACTTA
Organism: Mercenaria mercenaria; assembly: GCF_021730395.1. NCBI lineage: Eukaryota > Metazoa > Mollusca > Bivalvia > Venerida > Veneridae > Mercenaria > Mercenaria mercenaria. The sequence continues at coordinate 86,993,869 of NC_069365.1, forward strand.
GGTGGCTATAGGAACAATAGGTAACCATATGGGAAAATTAGACCCATCGATTTTTCACACGAGTGAAAATATTTTATATAGCGCAGAAAAGGAGCCCTTTACTTTACTTAAATTCATGGAAAAAGTATTATAGGTATTTTAGCTTTGCAAACGATGTGATAATATTCAATGCATTGTCTTTCTTATAAATATTTTATTTTAAAAATGAATTTAAAAGAAAATGGTCTTTTTTGCGTATACTTTATGTCTGTCTATCTACAATTAGAAATATAGTAAAATATGGATAATTTACTGAAATTTCTTCTGTTTAACAAAGAATAAATAGATTCTTATGTGTGCTTAAAGACCTTTGCAAACGACTTAGTAATCTATATTCATTTAGCTATTGTTTCATACTAATTTCAGTTTTCTAGGTGAAGAAACAAATGGTCTTTTTTAAGCGTTTTGCAGATGAGTATAGGTTTTTTTTCCTTATCGGAAAGACTCGAACATTCTCGTATGTTTCCGTCAGTTCTTACGGAATTTAAGCTCCTTAACGGTAAAGACTGATATCTTCTCACCCGCTAAACAGCACACATGTACGGATTTATAAATTATTGGACGCTCCATAATATGATTTGTTTACAGCCAATAGTCAATTTTAAACAGCTTGAGGATCGAAGTTCAAAATTTAAAAAAGAAACGTTGAAATTTTAGGCGGCATATTTTGGGCAAGTTAGAAGTAGAAAATCAAAATTCAAATTTTGAAAGGATGATGTTGAATTTCGCTTACATTGAATTTCGCACAGACTCGGACATCGAAATTAAAATAAAAAGAATTCGTCGAATTTCGAGGCAGAATTGAAATTAGATCCAGCAGGATGACCAAAATTCAAATATTTTGAGGGGTGCGGTCGTCCAGTGAATAATGTGTCGGTCGCTCAACCCAGGGGTCGTGGGTTCGAGCATCCGTGAAAGGGGTCACAACCATGACTTCTCATATGACACCAGTACTGGGTGTTCCCGGAAGCTGGCTGTTTAAAAGATAGTTTCACATTCAATACCAGTTTTAAATTCGATTGCTTTGAAAATTCGAGCATGCTTGAAATATAATACCGAGAATAATCTATTTAGATTTTTAACAAGGAGCTATGTTCAATAAACGCTTGATACCCCCGGTGGCATCCTTGTCGATACAAAGCAACCTAAGTCCAAAACGAGGTCAAGTTCAAGGTCAAGGTCAAACTGAGGTCAGGTGATGTCTGAAAATGAGGAATGGTCACAGGTTACATCTGCATTAGTATAAAGTCATTCTAGTAAGGGGTATTGATGCTAGACGAAACGGTCCCATTTGCTTAACCTCGTACGGATGGACGGACGGACGGACGGACGAACGAACGAACGAACAAACGGACGGACGAACGAACGGACGGACAGGACAATCACTATATGCCTCCCGCATCAGTAGATGCCGGGGGCATAAAAACTTGAATTTCGATATATCCGATCTTGCACGATTTTTAATCTTTGAATCTTGAGCAGATCGCAGTTTCAGTATTATACTGAAATTCAGCTTTCAAAATTTGAAGTACGATTTTCGAGACGGCTCGACACTAATTGCTTGCTCGATATTTGACTTTTTCATTTCAATATCAATCTTGGAACAGGCTGTTCATTCAATACGAGATCGAAATTTGGCTTTTGAAATATTATAAATCTTGAGCTGGCCCGAAATTAATAGCTATTTTGCAATTTGACGTTTTTCGATCTTCAGGTGTAGCTTAAGATCAAAATTCGATAAGTTATGAAGTTGAATTTCGATCTTCGAGCTGGCATAAGGTTCAAAGCTAGTTGGACACCGCTCACGACATAATAATAAATGTGCAGTTATTTGATTACATAAAAAACTACTCAAAATCTTTATTTCATAATCATGAACATCAAAGAAAGTATTATAAAAGCGAGTTTCCATCTGATTGTAAGAAAGTAGAAATTACTTTTGGCAAGTCATTATTTGGTTTTATAATGATGTGTTTGTTGAGAATACCGTTATAAATGGTATTCTGATTAAACCACCAACAGCCATTTAGGTTTCTATTTTCTAATCTATCTTTGCAATCACTGTAAATTAGACTTAACAATATCCCTAAATCCATACGATCAAAAGTATTAATGTAACGGTACATTGGCGAAGAAGGGTTAGACATCGGCCTGAAATACGGAGTAGGCCGAAAACTAGCGAACAGTCTCGACAGCCGATTTACCTGGCCAAACGTATTATCGGCTTTTGTGGTGATTTTCACGATGGGTCTAATTTTCCCATATGTGTACATTTTCTTTGATGTCATTCATTCCGTAAGGCTTTTATGTGGCTATTTTTCTCTTACGTGGCTAAAAGAACAATAGAGAGAACAAAAGAGTAGCCACATAAGTATCCATATGTAGGAACGTCCGTCCGTGCGTCCGTCCGTCCGTTAGCAATTTCGTGTCCGCTCTGTAACTATTGAACCCCTTGAAGGATTTCAAAGAAACTTTACACAAATGTTTACCACACTGAGACGACGTGCAGAGCGCTTGTTTCGGATGACTAGCTTCAAGGTCAAGGTCACACTTGGGAGTGAAAGGTCATATATGACTTTGCTGTGTCCGCTCTGTAACTCTTGAACTGCTTGAAGGATTTCAAAGAAACTTGGCAAAAATGTTCACCACACTGAGACGACGTGCAGAGCGCTTGTTTCGGATGACTAGCTTCAAGGTCAATGTCACACTTGGGAGTGAAAGGTCATATATGACTTTGCTGTGTCCGCTCTGTAACTCTTGAACTGCTTGAAGGATTTCAAAGAAACTTGGCACAAATGTTCACCACACTGAGGCGACGTGCAGAGCGCATGTTTTGGATGACTCGCTTCAAGGTCAAGGTCACACTTAGGGGTCAAAGGTCATATATGACTTTGCTTTGTGTATATTGCTCTGCATTGCAGTGCTCTTGTTTTTATTTGGCAGATCCCTTTTTTGTTCTCTTACAATAATTTTTTTTTGTATTACTTCCCTTTTTTGTAACTATAAATAGCTTATTTTGAAACTTTTTTATTATTGGCCGTAGGGAAAAACCGAGACCACTTTTCTGTGGTACAACATGGATGGTACATCCAATTTTTAGATGTATTTTGACATAACTTTACCTGGTAAGAATTTTTTTGTGGACTTAGAATTTTTTTTTTTTTGGAATTTCTTCTTTTTGTTGTTCCTGTCCTTTGGGCTTAAACAGTCAAGTTCTTTAAATTTTGCTCCCATCCTCTGGTGTAACCCTTCGGGCGTATATTGCCCCGCTTGGCGGCGCTCTTGTTTCCATTCATGTAACGTCCAGTGGCTATTAACGTCTGATAGCGCCTCCGCCTAGCTTACAACAATTGATAATATCTAATTGATAACTGGGAAAATTATACATTTCAAACAATGATGGAAGTACGGTTTTGCATTGAATTTTCATTATCTCCACAGAGCATATATATTTGAATATAAGCTCAGCGAATACGAATAATCATACGGCAACCATCTGGTAATTGTTGTTGCGAGATAAGTTACACAAAATGTTCGTTGAAAAGTTGTTTGTTATTTAAGATAAAAAGAAGCTCTAGAATACAATTGTTCATTTTCATAATTCAAGAATTTCGTTACTCCATGAAGCACAGAATTTAATATATTTGATTTCAACACAAAGATTAACTTTTGAAAGTCCAAATTTTCCTGTCCATAACAAAATTATCTTAAATCTAGTACAGAAAACCTGCCTAGCGCTATGTAGAACAGTCTTCTAAATGGCTTTATTAATTAAACAAAGAAAATACATTGTGTAACGATTTATGTCTTTGAACTTACAAACATTGTCGATGTTCGTTTTGCTTGCTTTGCTTAAGTCTTTATACGCAATTTGTTTCCACGCTTAAAAAGTGTGGCTTCCCTGAAGCACAGAGCAAAGCAAACGTAGCAAGAGCCATACATCGCAAGGTAGGCCCGCCACAAATAGAAACTTCAAAAATCAAACAACAAGTTTAATGTACATTTAAATTATATGTAATATACAAAAATTGGGATGGTTATAGAATGGGAATGGGAAAGTATGGGGAAGGGAAAATTATGGGGATGGGGAATTCAACAGGGAAAGCCACGTTCCAAATACGCAGCCTCCCTAGCACACATACCACAGCAGTGTAAGCATGGACGAACACAAGACGAACACACAAACACGTGCACGCGCGCGCGCACGCACGCGCACACACACACGTAGACAAAGCATAACAAACAGACAAGTATGACAAAACGAACAAAAAAGGAGCATAGTAGGGCACCGCTCAGGGACAGCCGGTGGCAAAATCACCATTTGGGAGCTCTAGCTTGTATATGGTAGATACGTTACCTCACTCATTGTAAAATGAAGAGGGAGCGTAAAATGGGCGCGAGGGGGGGGGGGGGGGGGGGGGGGAATAAGGAAAGCAGTACCACCAACATACAAGAAAATATACATAACATCGTATAAAACGAAATGGATAATAGGGGTACCGCCTTGGTCGTTTAACCAACACTACCAATTGGTGCGAGATGCAAACTTTATACGAGCAATAAGAAGATATAGGTACCAACTGAACAACCGACTTTATGTATTATAAATATTCTCTGCTGATCTCAAACAATAATTACCCATGGAAGTAACTTAAAACGCAATTATTTCCAATTGGGTCCTCGATTCGGAAAATACACAACGACACCGATTATATAAAACAACTAACACGCAAATAAAGAGTAACAAAAATTGCAGAGGAAGTAAAAAGGAGGATTATCTTCATTAAGTACCTCTCAGTAATATCAAATCAACAAGTGAATTTAATACAAATGTATTAATACCGTATGATTTCCTTTGATCTTTACATTGCCATTAACATAAATGGGACAAATGAGAATGGAATGAAATGAAAGAATGAAGGACTTAGAAGTAATTTGCTTAAATTAGTGAAAAGTTATGTTATTTTACTTATGTTAGAACTACACGTTTTATTCTATGATAATTAGTTTAGAAATAAGAACAATCTTAACATTTATTAGAAAAGTATCCAATTAACCCTTGGTATTACCAGAATTGTTTATACAACCTTGTATTTTGTGTAATTTTTGTTTACACCAACACATGAATTTGAAGATTTCTGCTATACCGACAACTTTTCGCAATATGAATGATGTGTTGTACAGTGCACGAGAATCGATCATTGAGAAAATAAATGAAAACCGTTTTCAGCTCGTCTATGAAAAAGTATCTACGAGCTATTGCCGTCAGCGTTGATGATGGTTAAGATTTTGATAAGTTACACTTTTTCTCAAAAACTATGAGAGATATAGCTTTAAAACTTTCTCTTATTTATCATCTGTGTTTAAGTAACCTGGCCAAGGATCATAACTCTCACATGCATCGTGTCGGAATTATGGCCCTTTTTGTACTTAGAAAATTGGAATTTTTCGATAAAAACTTTTGTTCAGTTCCACTTCCATTGAATATTGTGATCCTTTATGTACAATAGCTTTGAATCTTTATACACTTTTGTCATCAGTTGAGAAAAAATGCCAATAAACATACCTCTTTTCTTGCAAGTTGCCTTACGTAAAGCACTTACAGTGGCACCCACAGGCAGTGCACTTATAAAGTAAAGTATCACTCGATTTGGTGATAATCATTTTCTATCAGCTGTGGCAGATTTAAGTCATTAACTTGATGTATGTCCTCAGGCTTTAATGGTCCGGCCACCGTTTGATGCCGTAATCCCGGTCTCCTGAGTACATTCTATCGGTAAGATATTTACAGCAAGTTCGATAGCTTTTTGTTCGAACAGCGCACACTGCACCCTAGAAGTCTTCGGCTCTGTCCATTCGAGGATTTTTCTCATTTTTCATTCTAATCTTGAATTTCATCTATGCTTATTTTTGTTTTGCTTTAATTTTACAGGAAAACCGTTCTTAAAAGTTATATTTAAAAAGTACTGTAAAACCTATAAAAATAGAAATATCGAGTAAGGCATAGTATTAGATTTCAATATATGTATAAATACATATACATAGCTTAACTAATACATTCTTTGACGTACTTTACCAATAGTAATAAAACACTGCTTACTGAAAAGATAGAAGTTGCCATTGTTAACGCCAGACATTTTGCAACAACCCTTAACACGAATCAGTTTTAGCAGTGTTAAAGTGTTTTTTTAATAAGTCAAAAATAGATTAAAAATAAACGGCACAGTTTAAAAATGATTCCTTTCGATGATTTTATATAAACATGAATATAAAGTTTTTAAAAGCAACTTACTTTTATCCGAAAAAATCTCATTTTCCTCGCATGTGTTGAACACAAATCAACGTGAAACAGCTTCGCTTGTATGAATTGTGCACATGTGATCCTTTCATTTATAAACGCGATAACTGACATATCAGATAAAATATGTTTATTGTTGTCTCACTCTAGATGAATACAAAATAAAAACATTTATATTATTTATACATACAATGATCATGCAAACCTTCCTTAAAAGAAATATGAGGGACTAGATGAACATATGTGAAATACAAAATAAAAACTTTAAAATTGATTTTATACATTTCATAATATAATCTCTATCAAAAGTCTACTAAAATGCGGAGTTCTTGGATATTATAAACTATACATATATCTGCTTTCGACCCTTAGAAACAAATAAATCACACTAAACGTAGTGGTATACATTCATGGAAGGAAAGCTAGATCATGATACCATAAAACGTATATTAAAAGTAAAAGAATGAAGACTGATGCTAAACCTAACTGTAGTAGATATAGACATCATATAACAAACTGAAACAGTTTAAAGATGTTTGATGCACTAAATTGCAGTTTTTAAAACATAGTCACAGTTTATAGGTTAGCGGCAGCCTTTGCCTGTACGTGCGTAAATTATTTATAATGTATTATACAGATACCACTATTAATAGGTGTAAGTAATGATAAAATTATTGAGTGACCATTTATTGTGGAGTGAAGAAGTGCGGAGTGAAGTTAACTGAAGTGTGTAGTGAAACAGTGTGTATTGGAATTGAATGAGACATCGATTGAGTGCAGCGGGACTGGACTGAACTGCAGAATAAAGCAGCTTAATTGATTGCAAAAAGTCCAAGGGTGTAAATATCAAACACATACAAACAATTTAATTAATAATTCCGTCAATTTCCTATAAGTAGTAAAGCCATAATTGAAGTGTGTAAAGGTAATTTTTAGAAAATCGTGTACTTATTTTATTAAATACAGATGTCAGTGTAGATCAAAAACATGGTCGATCCCCAGTTATTTACGCTCAAACTATTATCAGAATATTTCTTATGAAGCACCAACGTTTCTCTATTTTGTACGGCAGTGATGCAAGGAAATGTATCCCACTCCTTTACATAAGTTAACACTGGTAGAACTGTTGCCTCGTACACTTTTGTAAAAGTCCGATAAGTATATCTCCAGATGCTTTCTGCAAACTACATATCTGAAGCTCTATTTGCAGACTGTGGAACAGTTGTGCAGTTGCTGCATAATCCAAATGTTGAATAAATGATACACCTAAATGCTTATATTTTGTTTAAGAAATAATATATCTCATCGGTGATTTGTCGCTGAATAAATCACTGTTTGGAGTTCAGATGCGAAGGAATTATATCACGAGGGCGCAAATACTACGCATCTGAACGACAAACAATGATTTATTCAAGAGCAAATCACTAAATGAGATATATTATTTCGATTCTAACACGTTACCAAGGACTTTAAAGTACATCCTTGTTGGCATTCATTAAATACTTGCCCATTTTCAATCGGTTTCTTTTCCAGCGCGCCGCTACGCCGTTTCACGCTAGCTATGACGTAATAATTGTGACGTCAGAACAGTGAATTGTTGTTTAATAATTCACTGTTTCAAGCCTTCTTTGTTTAATAGGAAAATGAATAGGATCGTGTTAGAATTAAGAAATAATATATCTCATCCAGTGATTTGTCGTTGAATAAATCATTGTTTGGAGTTCAGATGCGAAGGAATTATATCACGAGGGCGCAGCCCGAGTGATATAATAATACGCATCTGAACGACAAACAATGATTTATTCAAGAGCAAATCACTAAATGAGATATATTATTTCGATTCTAACACGTTACCAAGGATTTTTAAGTACATCCTTGACGGCATTAATTAAATATTGCCCATTTTCAATCGATTTCTTTTCCAGTGCGCCGCTATGCCGTTTGACGCCATGACGTAATAATTGTGACGTCAGAACAGTGATTTGTTGTATAATAATTGACTGTTTTCTGCCTTCTTTGTTCAATAGGAAAATGAATCGGATCGTGTTAGAATTCATTATTAAGGATTGACTCACCATTTCTAAACACCTGTTCTGACTGATTAAGGAGATAGGTTACCTTGTTACAATGGTAAATTCAAATTAGTTGAACCGCAGCATTCTTTTGTATTTCGTGTAATATGAAGTTTTAACTGCTACAATCTCAACTTCGTTTGTCTCTGTCCCTTCAAGTTCATTTTTTATCCAGGTTTGAAGAACATGACCATCCAAAGGTATTTCATATTGAAAGAAGAAGGAAAATACGAAAAAACAAGTTGAATTGGAACGGCCAGTAATCTATAAAGGAAACTGGGAGTTTAAACGCGTTTAGGGCATGCCAACCTCGCACTTACCCTATTTTCAACAAGTTAGACAAGAGAGTGTGAATAAAATCGCTCCCTGCTGAGAAAGGCTCTAACATTAGTGACAAAATACCAGATCATAACAAGTAAAACATAAAATTAGGCTCAATCTAAGGTATAATTACACCAATGTACTCAACAACTTGTCTGAAGTCAGAGCAACAAGAGCCTAAATTTTAAGGGCACGACTAAGCAAACTGCAAGACAAAATTCCACTCCCTCTGTCCGTTTTTTTGTAGGATTTAGGAGAAAAGCATCAAGGAGTCTTACACTTTATTAGTCATCGCACCATCAAATAGGAAAGCGTAACGATTAACTGTATAGGGGTCAATCATCAAACATACATTGTGCTTAGCGATTTTTGCATTGTATCCTCTTTTGATAAAGTTTTTAACACATTTTACAAATATTTGATTAAAATAAGCATAATGTTTAATTTTCCGAATTTTACAAACTACATCGCCATTGTCTACCGGGTATAAGACCAGGTTTTAAAAGTGTTTTAAGGTTAGAATTATATTTCATTAAAAGTTTTGACGATCTGTAGCAAAATTTAGTGAAAGCCTTCCGTAGTTTATGATATCGGTAACCCTGTTGAAATAATGTTTTGTTGATATGAAGATTCTATCATTAAAATCCTTTAACTTTGAGCAAGCTCTTGCAAAACGAATAAGTTGCGAAATATAGACACCGTATGATGTCGTTGGAGAGACATCGCCATCAAGGTTGGGGAAGTTGGCAATTTCAAAATTGAAATGTCTTAGGTTATATGATCATTGTAAAAAAAGATGTCAAAATTAATTATACATTGACCTTGCGAGGACATAGTAGTTCATTTACCTTATCATCTGATACGTAAACACAAATATAATTCGTAATCTACCCCATTTATGCATAGTTCAAATGCTTTTCCAGCTAGATATTTGTACATGAAAACACTCAAATTTAATATCAGCAGGAGGTAATCTATTCCAGTTTCCATAACAACTATGTAGTTTTAGACTTTGAACGAATCCCTCCTTAGTCGCACCAAATTAATTGTCATTAAATGAAGTCATTTGCCCTGACATTCTTTGGTTTCTTAAACGGTTAAATGTCAGAGCTATTTTGTGAAACAAGGCCTGTTTCTATGGTGATAAGATCGCTTTTGTGTCACTTACACATAAGCTGAAATAAAGAAAAAGGTACTCCATGCTACTTTTTTCTAGTGGATGTGAAACGTTACGGTGGCGGAGCAATTAAGTAATAACAAACACTGGATGTATCATTTACTTAACCAGATTTTCACAAGGTGTGACTTTACCACTTGCATTAACACGTTAGAGAACTGAATTTAAATTCAACATACGAGGGGCGTTCAATATGTAATGTTACTCCGTATGTAGTTCCGTAACCCCTTATCATTTTTAGATGCGGTTTTCGGCACATTATAAAGCAATTTATTGGCAACAGAATGCTATATAAATTATAAAAATCGGCATGTTTAAAGTGAAAATATAATCATTTTAGTGAGGTGTGCTCAGGTATACTGGACCATAATTATAATTTAGGTTTGTCCTGGGCATCCAGAGTATCAGAAAAATAGAATAACTTGTAAAATCACAAAATTCTATCATTTTCCTACGAGGTACAGCAATTTGTGATGAGTTTGCTTTTGTTTTAAACTATTTATTGCATTTCTAATTTTACAACACAACTAAAAACTCTAAACTCGAAGTTGATTCCATCTAGAATGGATGCTGAGAGCGATTAATCAAAGTTGTAAGAACTAGTTTCGCAATCGAGAATTAAGATACTAGTATCAACTTAAAATACAAGATATTTTTAAACGATGATTATCGCACCTGACAAAATTGCAGAGGCTTATTGTACTCACCTTATCATTTTTCGAGTAAAAATATACACACTCAATTTAAAACTGTTATAAACTTTTTTATTTTAGTTTTCATATGTTTTTGTGAAGATCATGATTTGTTTTATCTGTTTAAACTGAAAAATGAACTAGAGTTCTAGTTGTTGAATAGTAGAATCAAGGAATTGCATATTACAATCTCAATATTTTGGACATAAAATTGCCTAGTATACCCGAGTATACCTCACTCAAATGATTATATTTTTACTTTGAATCCACCGATTTTTATAATTTATATAGCATTCTGTTGCCAATAAATTGCTCTATAATATGCCGAAAACCGCATCTAAAAATGATAAGGGGTTACGGAACTACATACGGAGTAACATTACATATTGAACGCCCCTCGTATTGTCACAAACACGACCTTTTGACAGATCAACCATTAAAGTAATCAGGGAATAGTGTGCCCCATCGTCGTTTCATGGCCTCGTCTAATGACTTGACTCACTTGTGTTGAACACGTGGATAAAATACTCCTATTTCTATTTTATTGGAATTGTGACATTTTCCATGACTTTTTAGATCCACTGATTTGCAATTTTATACTCGAGTATTTCCGTAAAAATGTATTTAATAAATCTGTAAATGTAATAGTGAACACCGTACACGCGCATCTACCCAATTTTATATTTCCAACTGAAATAGGTAAGATTTTCCACCATAATGGCGCCAATTAGAGGGACATGCACTGTATGCTAAAATGACAATTATATTACGTTTTAAGACTAATATAACATTTATGAAGTTTAGATCTATAATGTAGAACATTTTTTGAACTGCTTTTTAATATATTAGTTCAAACGGTCAATATTATAAGATTCTTTCACTGGTGGTAGGTGCAGATGGGAATATCCGGCTCGAGGGTAACTGTTTACGGCGGTAACGAGGCTCCTGCCTCGTAAATAGAAATAGGTAATTTAAATTTATCGTATTTTTCTCGTTATCAAAATATTATTAAAATACTATTTTATAATTATTTCAAGTATATAACATTTACAAATAAAAAAAAATGTGAAATCATATTTCTTTAAAATTAAATGCAATAACGGTGGATACTCTAGGGCAGCTATCTGTAGACTGCTTTAACCTTACTGGTCTACATTTCTTAAAATAAAGATATATTGTATTTCTCAGTATGAAGTCTTTAAAATAATATTGACGTGTTTCTTGATACTTATTCCCAGTATTCATTCAGTAACTATTCGATAAAATGCGTTTCTAATACATATTTTACATTGCAACCTGAATTTACTCTTACATAGAATTTAAAGTTTAAGGTACTTTGAACTGCCAAGTAAGAAAAAGAATAATAACATACTTGTTGCGATATCACTTGAAGTCATACCTAAGCTTCAAAAATGACGGGTTTCGAAACTGCTTGCAATAACTTTTTGAGAGCAGTTTAATTGGATATCTTTTCATTTTCAGTGTTTAAACCCCTGAAATTGGAGATAACTGACATCTTTGTCTATCAGTGTTTTACGCAAAATCACATGTTTGGATAAATTCGATTTAAAACATCGATACACACTGCAACTTTATTAAAAGTATTTATATTTATCTTTAGCTGTAAAGTCATTCATGCAGGTAATTGCATTATGTACACATTTGCATATCGAATTATACTTAAGTACATAACATATATATATCAAGTCAACTTTCAGAGAGAGAAAATATAGCTTCTCTGGTCCCAATCGGTTAAAAAGACTAAAATGTCACTACTGATCTGTGAGACATGAAAACAGAGATTTGAGTATATATATGCAAATGTTGAACCAGTACGAATGTGTAGTACAATTCGGGCTAGTATATAAAGCAGCATCGAAACTAATCTTATTGGGTTAGTGGACTTGCTGTGGCATGTGCGTGTTCGTTTGTACTGCTAGGCGCTTTGCCGTAATTGGTCTGGTAAATTATGGTGGTGATTTAATTCGTATAAATTCTCTCTACTATATACACACATATATATATATATAACATGTACAATGTCCGAGTGGTTAAGGTTAAGGTCGCTGACCTCGAATCACTTCCCCCTCGCCGATGTGGGTTCGAGCCTCACTTGGGGCGTTGAATTTTTAATGTCCAGCTGTCTTACGGAAGGTTGGTGGTTACACGCAGGTGCCCGCCTGTGATTAAATAATGTATAGAGGGGCACCTAGGGTCTTCCTCCGCCATCAAAGCTAGAAAGTCGCCATATGGCATATAATTGCGTCGGTGCGACCCCATCAAAAAAACCAAACCATATAGCATGGTTCTCATAGTATACCTTGGGAGAGGTTGTATCATTTACGACGGGATTTCTGGTCTGATGCCAGTGCCTTTGAGCAGTTAAAGTATCCTTAATATGTTTTGAAAACTCCTCACAATCAGGTTGATATATAAATATATATGTTAATAAATAGTATTGCCATTTATGTGTACAGAAATGCTGCTTCAAATCAGCATATAAATACCCGAATCCCCATTCAGGGATGCACTTAATATGCATAGGACGCACCTAAGGAGTCAGGGTATATAAACATAGCCTTGTAAGTAATTAAGGATACTGTCGTACCTACAAGACGCACCTCAAAATCAGGTTATACAGATATACCTGTTTAATTCAAAATGATAAGACAGTAACATAATATTGTCTCTCTAGATATATATGTCTGTACACATGTAACTTGTTAGTTACAATACACTTGAAATACACAGGACGCATCACAGAGTCGGGATTTATACATATACTTTGTTAATAATTAAGGATACCCTTGATACGTACAGGAAATACTTAAGGGTTAAGTTATATATGTATGAAAAGGGGAATACACTTGATTTGTACATGCCCCACATCTGAGTCAGGTTAAAGTTGTATGGGAAAATAAGGAATACACTTGATATGTACAGACACCACATTTGAGTCCGCTTATATATGTGGGATATAAAGGATATACTTGATATAAACAGAACGCAAATTCGAGTAAGGTTATATTTATGGGAAATGGGGAAAACACTTGATATGTACAGGAAAATTAGAGTACAGAACGCACATTAGAATCAGCTTATATATGTGGGAAATAAGGGGTACACTTGATATGTACAGAACTCACATTAGAGTCAGGTTACATAATGTGGGAAATAAAGGATACACTTTATATTTACAGAGCGCACATTAGTCTCAGCTTATATATTTGAGAAATAAGGGTACTCTTGATATGTACAGAACGCACATTAGAGTCAGGTTATATATGTGGGAAATAAGGGATACACTTGATATGTATAAAATCAATATGGGTAACTGCTTTATCTGTTGTTTACAATAAAATTAAAAAACCTTATGAAACTTTAAGTTTTAATAAAATGTTTCTGAAAATTGTCGTCATAATGACAAGTAATGTAGACCAACCCTTTTATCTAATAATCACAAATGCAATATTTTGTATGGAAACGCAATATCTTTTCATCTAACTTATTTTTAACATAAAAAGAGCCAGACAAAAAGACTTGCACCAAAGAAACAGATTATTAGCTCGACTATTCGAAATAAAGGTTAATCTATAGCACTCATCCGTTCGTCGGCGTCCGTTTCCCGATTTGCAAATTTTTTGCATGTAGGCTGGTATCTTGTGGTAGCCACTTGTTGGAATAGATTGTATTTTACACATTTGTTACTGTGATATACTGATATGCAATGCACAAATTAAATAACATTGTTATGCTTGTTCACAAAGTTATGCCCCCTCTTCGACTTACCATTGTTTGGCTAAGGTAGTATCACGTTTTGAATTTCCGGCGAATGACAAAAAACAAAGAATATTCAGTTCTTTCCAGAAATAGTTATGTATAGTTTCCTTTTCCCACCAGAAAGGAACAATTCCTATATCTTAATATCAAAGTTTGGTAGCTTCATTACAGACAATAAACTAAAACAATAGAAATTATTACGTGACTTCAGTGAGCTCAACAAAGCAATTTCAATCACAGATATTGATGTGGAATGTAAAGTAAGTTACACACTATAATGTCCTACCAAGATACTTACAAAAACAATGCATATACAGAATGGAGAGATAAAAATAATTTTTGACATATCATGAAAACTAATGACAAATTTTGATGACTCATGACCTAATTAAAAGTTTGCTGTTATTTCTACTTTTACGTTTGATTTTCTTAAAATGACTCTCCTATATTGTAGCTTACAGTTCATAAATTAAAACAATAAAAGAATATATTGTTAACTTACTGTCGTTTTATCTATCCAAATCACGTAAGAATTCCTATTGTTTCAGTCATTTGTCACTAATTAGAGCAACTCGCAGTGTTACAATCATACAAAACACATCCCTTATTTTCAAATAGATATTGAGGATTTATCTAATGAGCACATGTACTGGAAACACAATTTTAATACCAATTGTGTATTGCAATAATGCTAAAATATCTCAGCCGTGACGTGTCCTTAAGTTGTTGCATTAAAAGCTGGTGTCTCAGTATCCACAGCTTAGAATAAATTGAAACCTTATGCACTTTTTCACAGTGACGATCTGACATGCATCGCACAGGTTACATAACTATATTTTGCATTTTCGCAACATAATGCCCCTTGGTCAACTGAACAACGTTGCGTGCAAGCTGGTATCTCTGTTACCTCTTATTTGAATAAACTGAAAGTTAACATAGCTCTGCATTATAACAATACAGTATGCGATGCATAGATTCCATAACTCTAGTTTGTTTTCTCTGGTCCGCCCGCTTAGCTCAATAGGGAGAGAGCAGATCTACGGATCACGGGGCCGTGAGTTCGATCCCCGGGCGGAGCGTGTGTTCTCCGTGACGATTTGATAAAAGACATTGTGTCTGACACCATTCGTCCTCCACCTCTGTTTCATGTGGGAAAGTTGCCAGTTACTTGCGGAGAACAGGTTTGTAATGGTACAGAATCTAGGAACACCGGTTAGGTTAACTGCCCGCCGTTACATAATTGAAATATTGCTGAAAATCGGCGTTTTCTCACAAACTTATGCCCTCTTGTCAAATTCGCCATTTTTGGTAAACTTTTTGTGTAGCTTTTGTGACAAGACTTTTGAGGAGCCAGGCGCTGTTGTCCACCCACAGTTCGTGTTATTTAGTTGCTACTGGTGTGATTATTTTCCTCGTTGATCTATGTCGACTCGAGAGGTTTCTGGGAAAGGTTGGCAGGGGTAAAAATTTCAATCTACGCGTTTGGCACATATGATCTTGCCGTATTAAATATTTAAATATATGTTTTTCGTTTTGAAATAATGAGTACAATTTCAGCATCAAAATTTTCATTTGATTTTGCAAGAAGCGTGCACTGTTATTTGTTATGATTATTGTTGTAATAATTACACGGTAGGTCAAGGTTGTATGCTGTAAATATTTGAGTTGTATAGCTTATAAATGAAAGGTTATTGCCCCGCAAAAATAGTCTATTTAGAAGTTATGTTCAGTATGTATACCGAGTAACGGTAGGAATAAACTTGATATATACTGGACGCTCCTCATAGCCACGATAGATACATATACCCAAAAATAATTGAGGATACTCTTGATCTAATGGACGCTTCTTATTGGACGATCACTTGAATCTAAATCTGACTACGTGTTAATACCTTTAATTCGCACAAAAAAGACAAAGGCCACATTCAAAGAAAGCAGCCGAAAATACACTTCTCAAATATTCTACGATGAAGTTTAGAAGTTTTTTTTATACAGAGGACGCTGCTTACAGTCATATTTTGAGAATCTATCTTTGATCAGGTTATCTTAAAGTACATACAATACTAGACTGTTACACTTCACATGTCCGTTTTTCAAAAGCAAACAGCAACAGTCACACAGATATTTTTCGGAACTCATGAGTTTTGACCAAGGCGCATAACTCTACGCATACCTGTAATTTCCTTGTCATGTTCTGTTATAAATAGCACTGGCTTCCCAAAGCATTATGAAGTTTTTATCAGTATGTTATAAGGTGCGATAAAATCTTATTTTATTTGGTAGAGTTCTAAGGCTATTCGGTTTGTTAGATCTAGATCTATATATAATAGTTTCTCTAGAACCCGTGGTACAGGTAAAACAAAATATTTAAAAGTGTGCTTTTAATCATGGGTGAGGAAAAGATTCTGTATTTGTTCATTTTCTTCTTTTTTCTTTTTTTTTTTCGTCAATTAAGTAGTGCTATTAATTTTCACTCTGCAAAACTCCGGCATTATTTAGGTAGATATGATTTTTTTTGTATAGGAAAGAGTGTCTTTGGTCTTCAAAATGGTGGTCCATAGCAGTCGTGAAATTTATTTTTATACTACTAAAGAGTCTACGGGTTATGATGGCTAAAGTTTGAGCCCAAAATACCTTGGGTAGTCCAAGAGAACATTACAAAGATATGTTCAAAAGACGTTCCTTTTGCTGGATAGTTTGTTTTATGTGGGTTTATTCTCTCAAATTTTGCCACGAAGAATAATCCGCCCAGGTATCAAATCCGCAATAGGAAAGAGGTTGCATTTTGATAGTTTGGTGTGCACGTCACTTTTTTTTTTGATGTCCTGGCTACAGTTTAAGACTGAAATCCGGTATCTAGGATAGTTTTTGAGGTTGCAAGGGCCGTATATGGTGCAGCGACTGAACGACACATGTCGTTATGGCACCCCTGCCAAACGTCGCCCTGCCAAATGTCATCGCGCCGAATATCGCATGGAAGAGCGTCGCCCCGCCGAACGAAACCCCGCCAATCGTCGCCTCGACAAACGTCGTCTTTCGCCTTCCGAAATGACAAACTTTGTGATAGCAGGTAGTACGATCTTAATAGTTTTGAGATACATTTATTAGTCCCTAATGAAGTGTTATCAGAGGCTCACTTCTGCACATCCCATTCCCCCTAATTTTCCTGTATCAGTGAGTCAATCGGTGATACAATGAGTAACGTTTAAATTACAAAAACAATTTTCTTGCCATAAAGATAGAAAGAGGACAATGGCACAAATCAGCTACAACAGGAAATAAACAAGAACACCACCTACGGGTGCCACCGCTCGTCTTCAAGTGCTGTTCACACGGGTGGTAAACGCGCAATCCAATTCCCACTGGAAATACGCTATAAATGGGTTGCGCGACTTCCGGTGCTGGTGTTGCGCATCAATATTACACAAAATCGAGGTAGGTGGTTTTTTGTTTTTGTAAATAATGACACATTTACGAGTGCTTTCGAAAAACAGCAAAATGCTATTCGACACAAAAATGAATAAAGATCATATGTGTGAAATACCAACTTATTAATTTAAGAATCAGCTCTGTTATCACGAAAACTCTGCTGGCTCGAGCTGTCAAAAATGCATGGAATCATGAAAAATGCAAATTTTCTAACTCTTGTGCCTTCTTTCTGGAAATGTGACGCTTCTAATGATCAAACACGTGTAAAACAGTCATGAATATTACCTACACTTGAATGAAATGTTGCTTTTTGGGGAAAGATTGGCAAAAAATAATCGGGAATGGGGTTGCGCCCCGGGAATGGAGTTGCGCGTATACATTATATACATTATGATGCATACGATCAACTCCATTCCCGGTGCGCAACCCCATTCCAGATTATTTTTTTGTCAATTATGTCCCCGTAAACAGGATTTGAAGCAAATAATTTTGATATTCGTTACATTATAACAGTTGAGTTATCATAAAAAGCATCAGAGGTCCTCAGATTAGGCATATGAGGTAGGAAACTTCCATTTTTGTTGATTTCATACCTTTTTCACGCTTCGTGTCGCCTGAGTTTTTGTGATAATAGAACCGAATCATAAATTACAAACCAGATATTTTACACATATGATGTATTACCATATTTGTGTCGAACAGCATTTCGTTTTTTTCGAGAAAATTTATTATTGTCTCATACTAAGCAAAATCATAACTTCACATACCTCAATTTCGTCTTTTTTTACGCGCAACACCAGCACCGGACGTTGCACAACCCATTTTAAGCGTATTCTCGGCGGGAATTGGATTGCGCGTTTACCACCCGTGTGTTCAGTATTGAAGAAAAGTGTTATAGTTCAGAATAAGTACAAAAGGGCCATAATTCTGACAAAAAGCTGTAGTCTTTAGGGTTTTTGAGAAAATGTGGACCTAAACAAAAAATTTAACAAAAGCCAACGCCAACGATCAAGTGACGACAATACCTCGATGTGTTTCAAAAATCAAACGAGCTAAAATGATTTCTATAGCTCAACCACTTCAGCAAAGAATGACATTGACCCAGAATAGGGATCTGGTGTTTGCTCCATCTCACTGAGGCAGGCATAAAGTATTTTTTCCATTATATGACAAAGTTATAATTTGGACAAAAATAAGACGGGCGGTCTAGTGGGCGAGCGATCGGACGCACGCATTGCCCTTTCTTTATCTATCTATATTTACTGAAAATTTATTGCAGTTCTAAAGTTAAAAATCGAGTTAATGATGAATACACTTTTGAATTAAAAGTCAAGGGATGGGATTGCGATGGGGAGAGGGGTAGAGGATTTGGGGCAAGAGTGAGCTTCCACTGGTAACACTTCGTTAGGCACATATCAGCCATTATATGTTTATTTAAAGACATGTATACCAGATTGTCAGAAAGTTATGGCAATGTTGTTAATATATGATTTTTGAATGATAAATGACTGCTAAGACTATTCTTTTAACACTGGTCGGCTGTAAAGAGGTTATGGGTTTGTACCTTGTAACGCACTGAGTATCTGTGCAGGCGAAATGCAAAGACAGTGAGCTTGGTCAACATTTCAACAATGATTTTACGATAGTATTTCAATCGTTCATGTCATACATTTATTGCTAGATATATATAATGTTCATTGTTTACATTTACAACTTATAAATGACAGTTCATTACCAGAAAAACTCATAGTACGGTCTCTAAACAATGTCGTCGGACATTGTAGGCAAAGCACTGGCTTCCTTGTTATGTGAAACAACTGTAAATGAACTTACATATATGGACTATGTTAAAGAACTGAAAAACGTTCTCAGAGCAGTGAAGGTGTGGGTAAGAATTACCTCTATTGTAGTGTGATACCACTTAATGGTAGAATGAATATAGGTGAAAGTTGTTACATAATTTAAGAAGTCGTCGGAACAGCAGATAGCGCATGTGATGTTGTACCACTTAAGATACTCTATTCAAAAATAAGCAAGTTTTATATAACAGTGCTATTAAAATATATAAAATATTGATGCCTGGTAAGCTCATATTATTTTGGTATCATTTGAAAGTGCATTGCCTACTGAAAAAAAAAGAAAATATAAATTACATAAGGAAATATCTTTTAGATTTTTTAATTTTTTACTTTATTTTCTTTAATGATACTTCGACAGAAATTCAGTTATTACAGTGTAAAATTAATCATTTCGCAATCAAAAAAAAACATGGCTTTAATGATTCTTGCATATTACTTATGGTATTTTATTGGCTAATTCTTGTTCAGCAGACACCAGTCTTTCAAATGATACCAAAAAAAATGGGGTCACCAAGCACCGAAATTTTGCCTATTTGTGGATCGGATTCCTCAAGGTTTAGGAGTATATCATCAAAACACAGAAATATTTTATATTTAAATGAACAGCATCTTTACCAATATTTTACCTGACCATTACGATACTTAAAATATTCTGAAAAAGTTGCCCCCCCCCCCCCCCCACACACACACCCTCACCCCCTCTTTTGAAAATGAATGCCATTTAGAAGGAAATAAAAATAAACAAATGCTGAAAACTGTGTTCCACCTAGTAATGTGAAATTTCAACACTCGCACGCTATTGCAAATGCATCAAAACGAACATATGGAACAGTTCTTTGAAAATGGTTTTAAAGTTTTAGTTTTTAAAGGCATTTGACTGTCCGGAAGTGGGCCCCTTTAGGCAGTCCTTATCCGGAATTCAATGTTTATATAAGTATACTGACACTTGTTTCGTAGAGTAATATACATGATTTACATGCTGTTCAATTATCATGCGAAACAACTCTTTCTCTATCTATGATTTGGTGTTGTTTGAATTTTTTCTCGAAACGTAAGGCTAAGCGTTAAAAGGAGTATACATGGAACGAGTTACATAATCAAAGAGGACCTCAGAAACTGTGGACAATGTATTGATACCTATGTGATGCGGAACCACTTAAGGGTTGAATCTATATACGTAGCACTTGGTATGAAACGCCACATGCCTCTTTGCTGGTTGCATAGATTAAGAAAGTCAGCATTTTTAATACACACAGATTTATTTAGAAGATGAACTTATACTTAGCCGATCAAGTTATAAATGCAACTGCTTCTTAAACGCCAAATTTTAAAATAATTTATTTTTCTTAGCCAAAAGTGCAATGCTACATTAGCCTTACTGCGCCACTCATACCAAATCTTCCATATACCTTTACCGCCCAACATCCTCTTTCTAAGTCGAATGTCTATTAATGTCCGCTGTTGTTCAGTCACCCTTCACCTTTTCTGTAACACATTTTCCTTCTTCCCACAAATTATCTTAGTTTTCTATTCTTCTCAACTAAACTCAACTTCTGAACTCCTCACTATATCTCCAATTTGCTCTCCAACTCTCTTATTCTTTCTAAGCATATTAACAGAATATCTATTTTTTCCATAACTGAATTGCGTAAAAATAACGTGTTTACAGGTATATCAAAATATTCATAGAAAATTCAAAAACATGTCAGTCAAAATAAGTACACATATAACCGTAAACAACAAATAAATAATTAGTTATGACATAAACAAAATGATTATGTCAAATCTAAAAGATAAATCATTCTGCTGTTATTCACTTTTCACAATT
Source organism: Mercenaria mercenaria (assembly GCF_021730395.1). NCBI lineage: Eukaryota > Metazoa > Mollusca > Bivalvia > Venerida > Veneridae > Mercenaria > Mercenaria mercenaria. The sequence continues at coordinate 87,015,364 of NC_069365.1, forward strand.
ATAAATTATAAAATTCTTTCACTGGTTGTAGGTGCAGATGAGAATTTCCGGCCTCGAGGATTACTGTTTAGGCAGTAACGAGGCTCCAGCCGAGTTACCGCCTAAACAGTTACCCGAGTGCCGGATATTCCCATCTGCACCTATAACCAGTGACAGAATCTTTTTCTTGCATACCGATATCAAGAAATTATAATAAAAATAAAATCAATCGAACGGCTTTCTTTTTAGAACTATTTCTTATAGCAGCGTATTTAAACAAAGTGCGGGAAAGCAAAGTCCGTAAACAGGAAAGACGTCATGACGTTTCAAAGACACAATGTTTAGTTCCGGTTTTGTTTTATCAATTGCAGCGTAACGTTATGAAGTTTTGATAAAATAACGTGTTTTGAATCGAGAAATATACTATCAGGAACAAAGAGGAACTGTCAAGGTATTGGATTTTTATTCCATTTTGGAAACAAAATATAAATAACTACATAAATCTCCTACGTATATGTAGTTCGAAATACGTCATTTAAAGCACGAGAGTCATCTTACAACCCGGGGTGTAAGATGGATTTTTTCCAGCACCGATAAAAACTTAGCAATATCTAACCAGTTATAATAGCAAACAAAGCTATTTAGGCCAAAATTTAAAAGATAAAATATTCCGCCTTTACGGAATTTTGTAGTGTAGTCAATAACAACAATGATCTTGACATGTAAACACAATGATTAGTATTTCTAGGACTTATTTGAGTTTTCTACTTAAAACAATAACAGATAAAATATATACAATGATTAATTAACTGAAAGCTTACCTGCGCGCTATTGTTGTGTTACATAACGATCTTAATCAATTAAGAATATTCATAATAATGAAGATTGTCAGATGTTGGCCTAGTTTGATCGCCTGGTATTATATAGTATAGTAAGAAACTGGAAGAATACTTAACAGAAAACTGAGCTGTGCGCTATCATTGTCTTACAGTTACCAGATTAACGAAGTCCCAGGAGAAGTTGCGAAAGAGAGTTCAGCTATTTTATACAAATACTTCTTGCAATTCCTTAACCCAATAGGGTGTTTTATTCCACTCAAATATCTAAAGTATTTTATCAAAACGGAAACCAGTTCCTTTGTAAGCGTATGTTTTTTATGTCAACACCGTCTATGAAGTACTTGCTACAACAATTATATTAGCTTCTAACGATTTCATCAAAACTATGAATGGTACGTATGGTCGCAAACGCACTATGTTGGTTTTCTCATGGTGCGGCTAAAATATTCACTGAACTACAGTTTAATTCATCAATTCCGTAACAGGGATTTTTCATAATAATTTGCAAAAACTTAATCTTATTAAAGTTGTACGTCATTCGAAAATATCTCCAGCAGAAGTGGTAGTGCATTTTCTTTTTCAAAAATTGCGAGCCCAAAAACTATAGCAAATATTGAATCGAAATATGTCCTTGTCGCTAAATTAAGATGTTTCTTAACCCAACCTTAGTGTTCTTTAAAACACTGGATTCATAAACTAAAACAAAATGAACGAAAAACACTGTATTACGGGATAGGTGAATCAAACATTAACACTTCTTAAAATGAAACACATCCTGCCAATATGGCAAAATTCTTTGTTTCCGGTAACATGCTCAAAAATAAATTAGGATAGGTAGGTCGGATTTTTTTTTTTTTTTTTTTTTGATTTTTTCTTATTATATGACACTTTTCGGAAGTTATTCATGTGTCAAAAGATGAATACAAATAAAGGAGTTATGCCTTCAGAGCATTTCCAACATCACTGAAAATGTTTAAAGCATAAGAAGTGCAGTTTTGCAACATGATTTTTCGAAAAGGCCAAAAAACATTTAGGGTCGGGCCAGAGATTTTGGGTAGGTCGGGATAACGGAAACAAACATTTTTACGCCTAACATATATATAATATATAATATATACAACTATATCGAACTTCTGTTTTGAGACGTAACTTTACCACTTTAATCCGACAACATATGAAAAGGCTTTATTATACGAAAACATAGTTTCAAATGAATCAACACATACGCAACTGCAAAAAAAAGCAACAACACGTTTTATTGTCACTATGGTGTATAAACAAACACTTCACACAGTGTCATATGGTCATTCATCTCGTGTTTGATTTTCAAGAACTTTCCGTAGAGTGTATTCTCACAGGTAATTGTAAGCCGAAAAGGGTCTTTGACAATCGCTGGACCGAAGTATGTACCGCAGAGTTTCCCAACATCGTTGATGACATCATCACGTCTGTTCGACACAGTAACTACGAAATTTGTATTGCGGTGAACTGGAATACAGTAAGTTATCTTTTGTATACAAGGTACATGTTGTGATTAGTTTACCAAAATTATTGAGAATCTATAATTTTTTAACAATATAGAGTAAGTATTCCAACTCGTAAAGTTTCTAGGTGAATCAACACATTCTAAGAAGGTGAGAAAAAAACAAGGTTCCAACTCGTAAAGTTTCTAAGTGAATCAACACATTCTAAGAAGGTGAAAAAAAAAACAAGGACAAAAGTCTGACAGGAAAAGCCTTATTCAAAGAACCCAGCCGCCCACATAGCATTCCACATGAAAATATGGGCATGTGAAACTGTAAACTCGAGTATGTGCCACGCACATATAGATAGTGTTTGATAGTAGCCACGATTTATGAAACCACTTGAATTTTCCCATTTCCTGACAAAGTTTTCCGTTTGCTATATAAAAAAGCACGTCGTTTTTGATGGTTTGGCAAAGGACATGGGCGGAAATTCGCATCAGACGAACATAAGCAAGAGAGAAATGATGACCCTTATTCGCTGAACAGAGCTCAAATGGTTATTAAAATATAGTATAAGAAAGGTTTGACCTAGTGACCTGTTTCTGACGTTTCTTCAAACTTTACCTTGAAGACAAATATTCTAAGGCATGCCCAGGTTGCATGCAGAGAGTCGAAATTAAGCGCTTGGATAATTGATAATAATGTTTATCTATTTTATGGCATTTAATGCCTATATTTTTCCCCAGTGTAAAGAAAAGTCTAGGTTTTATAAAGACAATCATTAGCTCGACTATTCAAAGAATAGTAGAGCTATTGGACTCACCCATGCGTCGGCGTCGGCGTCGGCGTCTGCGTCGGCGTCCCGATTTGGTTAAGGTTTTGTATGTAAGCTGGTATCTCAGTAACCACTTGTGAAAATGGATTGAAACTTCACACACTTATTCACTATGATAAACTGACATATATTGCACAGGTTCCATAACTCTATTTTGCTTTTTTTACAAAATTATGCCCCTTTTTCGACTTAGAAATTCTTGGTTAAGGTTTTGTACGTATGCTGGTATCTCAGTAACCACTTGTGTGAATGGATTGAAACTTCACACACTTATTCACTGTGATAAACTGACCTACACTGCACAGGTTCCATAACCCTATTTTGCATTTTTACAAAATTATGTCCCCTTTTCGACTTAGAAATTCTTGGTTAAGGATTTGTATGTAAGCTGGTATCTCAGTAACCACTTGTGGGAATGGATTCAAATTTCACACACTTATTCACTGTGATAAACTGGCCTACATAGCACAGGTTCCATAACTCTATCTTGCTTTTTTTACAAAATTATGTCCCCTTTTCGACTTAGAAATTCTTGGTTAAGGATTTGTATGTAAGCTGGTATCTCAGTACCCAATAATGGGAATGGATTGAAACTTAACACACTTGTTCACTGTCATGATCTGACATGCATTGTGTAGGTCCCATGACTCTACTTTGCAGTTTTTTCAAAATTATGCCCCTTTTTCGACTTAGCAGTTTTTGGTTAAGTTTTTGTATGTAAGCTGGTATTTCAGTATCCACTTATGGGAAAGGATTGAAACTTCACGCACTTGTTCACTTTATGAGCAGATAAGCACTGTGAAGGTTCCATAACCCTTTTTCCCATTTTTACAAAATTATGCCCCTTTTATCGACTTTTGTATTCATTCAATTGACAAGGCTGTTGAATAATCGAGCGTTGCTGTCCTACGACAGCTCTTGTTCTTATTAGGTTTCCTGTAGATCAAGTAGAAAAATGTTGCCTCTAAAGTGAGAACAAAGTTCCTCTATGATTTGAACTAGTGACGTATTTAACCTTCGCATTTGGTCTCGATTATATACAGAAAAATATTAAGTAATCTAAATATTTTAATATAAATCAGTTAGAAAAAACGCCCTCTTGTGTGTGTTTGTTAAACTTGGAGTAATGGTGTAACGTCATTTATACGGATAACGAAGAAGAAAGCCTGGACATTGCATACGGAAATTAAAATAATTTTATGCATTAATGGCAGCCAATGAGCAAATCTATTAAACAGCAGCATCACCGTCTTTCTAAAGATGAGATATGAATATATAACATTTAACATGTTGACATGTTAGTTCCAAATAATGTCTTGAAATCAGCATATAATTAGCTGCACTCTCTAATCGGAGGCAATTATTTAAAAAAAAAAGTACAAGTGCCTATTAATATGGCTATATAATTGATTTCGCCATATTAAGGATCATAATGTTCATTTGTGATAGGTTTCATTTAGATACACCAAAAGAGACTACCCATCAGATGAATTTTAATTTTGTAAATTTATACCTCTTAGAACATTACTATTTATAATAGATATACTGAATTGTTCAGTGGAATTAGAAAATATGCTTTAAAAGGGTAAGCTTCTTTGGGAATATGTATTCTGTCTAGTATTACATGTACTTCGACTCTTAGCGTTCTATTTTGTAGAATATATCAAACTTCTTTTTCAAACATTTAAATATTGCCTCAAACGTAGCAGTATTTTGTAGTTTTGAGAGCTCTACTTTAACTTTTTGAAATGTACATGTTATGTAAAATTTTCAACACTGGGATTGCCTCAAAAAATATGTAAAGGCAAAACAATAAGTATAGATATAATGTCAAAATATTTTTGAAAAAGAAGTTTGATGATTTCTACAAGAAAGAGTGTGGACATGCAAAGTGCATTGAATATAAGAGAAAATTTATCATTCCAGACAGAATAACCTCCCTTGAATTACACTTTTACTTATTCTGAACCGTTGGGTTTATATTTTATGAAAACCAGGAGCCTATAAGGCGGCCTTAAACATTAAACAAAAATTCACTCGAGGGCAGTTTCAAAACACTTTATACATGAACCTTAAACTTTACATTGTAGAACAAAGATCTGTTCGCAAAATATTGAATTTCACACAGTATCTCATTATGATAACTTGTGAGAGATACACATTTTTTTCAAATAAGTCTAAGAAAAAGAGCAAGCACATAACCTATTTTCTAATTTTGCTATGAAGTTTTGAAAAAAAAACAACCATTGTTTAATCAAATGATACATTTGTTGAAAAATACTTCACCCAAACAAATAGAGTGTTTTAGACCCCAATGACCTTATTTCTAACTTGACCTAGATTTCATAGTGCATTCCTAATATTTTTTCATATACAAAAATATATATCAAATACAAACTGTGGCCTCTATAGTGTTAATAATGTGAAATAAGACAGCTGAAAATTATACAATGACCTTGACCCTGGTCTTACTACGGCACTTTTTTAGAATATCTTTTATCAAAGTTTACCGAGATCTTGTAACTATAAACTTTCTATGTAAGTTTGATATAGAGAATGCTTAAGAAAAGTGACAGGTAATGTGTTGCCAATTACAAATATGGTCATGTTTACTTATGCAAGATCGAAAAGAATGGATATCTGGTGATCATATATATGCAAATTTTCATTAAGATTGCTCAAAGAATGTGGTCACATAAATTTCTTACGCCAGTCATCACCCCTCAAGTAGATTTCAACTTCCTTTACCGGACCGGATGTACCGAATTCAACCGCCCAATAAGAGAATGGATAAGCTGTGATTGCACAGGTTAGTCTAACCGATGCGACACTATCCCTGTCCGTGTTTCCGTCAATGACCATGTCCGCAGTATGTAGAACGCCGGCCCCGCTGTATGTAGAGGACTGCCACGCTGTAGCTCCTTTTAAAAGATCCACATCTACAACATAAACATTAAGTTATTTTTTAAGTCAGTTTACAAATCAATTTTCTACAATTTCAACATGTATAAAGGTAAGGTTATTCAAAAATGTTTTTGTTAAATTCTGTTTTTGTAATATTAACAACCAATATCATCATTTAGTGCAGAATTTGGTACATATTTTACTACATTGAGGGAAACCCCAGTTACTCGATGCTACACTGAATTTATATCGCTTCATTCAGCGTGCCCCAGGCATATGCTCTACGTGTCATCACCGGCACACAGTCAACCCAAAATGTTAATTCCTCAATCTGACTTAAAATCAATTGACTGGCCCGAGTAAAAGGAATCGTTTGTTGGCTCGTAATGGTACGTGGTGTCCGTGATAGCCTCTTTTCTTTGCATGTCAACTGGGAGAACTCGTGAGATTCTCACTAAGCACTTGTGTTTAAGAGAGGTTTTTGTCCGATGGGTGCCTCACATGTTACCAAGCAGCAAAAGCTACTAGGGTCAATTAAATGTGCTAAAGAAACGCTGAAAAAGTTCTCAAATTTAGATGATCGCACAATGTCAGTTCCTACGAGACGAGACCTGGACGTACTTTCAGGATCCACAGCATCGCGTTGACAACAGACAATGGCAGCGAAAAGGTGACCGTAGACCAATAATAGCAAAATGGATTACAAGTGTCAAAATGTTTTGTATTCCATCTTCAACACAAGGGATACTGTTGTACGAATTCCTACACTGTAAAGTCAGTTACTGGAAAGTTTTACAGGGACAAAGTACTGACAGCTGTTAAACGAAAATACATAAAAACTGCGCCAAGGACTGGTGTTCGCGGTATCCGGTTGATCAATGACAACGATAAGGCTCACGAAAGTGCCACCGTTCAAAAGATTCTGGGGGAAGAAAATGTGGTACAAATCAAATATCCCGCTTTTTTTTCGCCAGATCAAAGCCCTTGTGTCATTTTCCCTTTTCAAAGGCTAAATAAAAGATAAAATATAAACGGACGCAAATATTCACCGAATAAAGTACATGGGAGAGGTATTTTTCAATTACTTAGGACCATACTAAGTGGAGAATACTTTGCAGCGTTCACGTCTTTGATGTATCGACTGCGGAAGTGCATGGAAGTCAAGACCGAATACTTCGAAGGATTTAACTAAATTTGAAGTCTGTATATAAACTGTGTACCATATTCCTGCAAGATTTTTATTTTATTCAGAATAGAACAGGTGTACATGTATATAATCCGCAGTATCTGGAAATAGGAGGGCCGTATTCCTAGAAATCCTTAACAGGGTTGTCTAGAGGTACGGATCCGTATCTCCAAAATCAGACTGGAGATACGGATCCATACTCTTAGACACTTCATTATTCATATTCAGCCATTAATGCAAATTCTACATGCGTATAAACTGTATATCTATTGCTAGAAATTTTTTATTCCAAAGTTACGGATCTTTTATTTATGGTATTATCCTTTCTATTGGTGGATCAATGATTTTGGTTTATGGGGTATTACTCTCTGGATTTTGTGTGATATATAAGTTGTACTTTCCCTGTGGTATATGTATTCTTTTGCTTTGTACACTCCCTGTGGTATAGATAATACTAAACAAAGACAATTTTTGGTGTCTGGATTATAACCTAAGGTGGTTGTATTGTAATTAACGATTTTAAAAATTGTATGCTTCTTTAAGCATTTATAGGAATATTGCCACTGTGGTATTAGTTAAAAGGAATGATGACGTGTGAGGGACATGTGTTATGTTAAGGAGCATATAGGAATACTGTACACCGTCGTATAAATAATAATTATAAATGATGTACGAGCATAGCAGATCGTTGCACCTGGGGTTTTCCTCCACCATCAGAGCTGGAAAATCGCCATTCTTTTTCTATTGTTCTGGATATAAGCTCATTAGTTAGCATATACTAATAAATGCTGTTAAACTTGATCATTTACATTTCTGAATATTTTGTGGAAGGAATATTTTTGCTAATGAGTTTTTTTTTTAAATTTCAAAGTTTCGCTTCAATGGGAATTGCTTTTAAAATTAAATTCGCGAATAGATCTCACCGCAATGTCACATAAAATATTCAGAAGTGTTTCATTTCAAATAAAACACCTGAAAACTAATTAAATATGCGTTGTAATTGATTTGAAAAATTCTTTCTCATCATGAAACGACGTGGACAATAGACCCTTACAGTATGGCAAATGGTATATGTAACAGTATTTTATATCAAATATATAATAAAATATAATAATAAATAAAATAATAAAAAATAGACCCAATACTTAATAAAATTTATGTTTTTAACTGATGAAGAAAATGATTTTATCATCCCTTAATATTTCCAATTTATCTTCAACCCGCTTGTAATTGATTGTCATAACGTTTTAATCGTGTGGCAAATTTGATTTCAATTGTGAACAACATATAATCTTGTTTGAATGACAATACCTCTTATTAACTTTCTTGAATGGAGTTGGCACATATTATGTTCAGTGCATGAAAATGATCCTGAAGTCCTACCGAGATAATCTCACTTCAGTCGCAATGACCAATATGATCACCTTAAATTGCAATGGGCGGGGGTAACCTTCACTGAATGACAATGGCCAAGATAACCTTTTTGACAATGGCCCGAATTATCACCTTTCAATGACAATGACCAAAATGACATTACTTGAATGACAATTACCCGGGTAATCTCCCTTCAGTGACAATAACCAAGATAATTGTACTTGAGTAACCATGTCAAGGAAAACCATACTTATATGATAATGATCTACATAATCTCTCTTCAAAGATAACCTTCCATTAAAGACAATGACACAGATATTCTTTCTTGAATGACAATGACCTAAAATAACCTGACCTGAATGAGAATGGCACAGATAATATTCCTTAAATGAAAATGGCCTATTTATCATCACTTAAATGGCAAGACAACGATTACATTTCTTCAGTGACAATACTAAAAATTACTTTCCTTCAATGACAATGGCCTATATAACATTCATTGAGTGACAAACGCAACGGCCAGGGTAACCAGAAGGAAAATGACACAAATGACCTTCCTCGAATGACTGTAACAACATTACTTAAATGACATAACCTTAAACTGACGACAATGTCCCACATGACCGTTATTGAATATCAACGGTTCAGATAATCTTCCAGATAATCTCCATTGTAAGACAATGACCGAGATAACCTTCTTTGAGTGGCAATGACCAGGTAATCTTCCTTCATTGACAATAACTAAAACAATCCCCTAGCAATAACAATGGCCAAAATAACTTTCCTTGAACGACAACGGCTGAGATAACATTAACTGCATGGATATGGCAAAGACAATCTTCTTTGAGTGACACATGATATTGGCCATGATAATATTTCATGAATAGCTTTGGCCAAAATAAGAATATCTTTTTAAATACCAATGATCTAGATAATCCTCATTGTATGCCAATGGTCCAGATACCACACCCTGAATGACAATGATCCAGGTAAACTTTATTAAAGGACAATGGTCCAAATGATTATTTCCACTGGAAGACAAAGGCCAATATAACCTTCGTTGAAAGACATTGACCAGGAATACCTGCCTCAATGACAATAACCCAGAAGACTTTTTTTAAACGAAAATGGCCAGAATAGTATCGCGGACTTAGCGTAAAACGGTTGTAACTGACATTTTTTACAAAAATCACTTTTTTACACTTTTTAACATATTTTGCATGTCTACATAATCCCGTGAAATATTAGGTTTAAACTCTGAAGAATTATGTGTTATTTATTTTTTTTTGCCGAAAGGTTATATCTGCAAGTGTTGTTTTGTTTTTGTGCAAAACGGTTGTAACTGCCAGTTATAAGCGTTTTGCATGAAAGTGTGTTATAAACAAACAAGTAAAAAGGGAACTAAATTATGTTGATGACATCACCAGTGACATCATTTATTTTGTTTGTGTGGTGGGTGTTGGAGGGGTCCAATTAAGGAGGTAGGTTACCTTCATATTTGTATGTGCGCATGTCCAACCGGAAGCTAACGTGACGATTTACGACGACGTTTACGACAAATTAAATGTGTTTGTATATTCATTCTCCTGAAAACAAATCATGAACCTGCCTCCGATCTGATACTTTATGGTTTAATAATGCAGAAATAACGAATCAATTGCCGCAGAAACGCTTCAAAACAATGTTGCCTTAAAATGACGTCATTGACGTCATGACGTTACGTGTCAGTTACCGCGCAAAATTAATAGCTTTTATCTTGAAAGTACGTAATTCTGTGCATTTTCTTTATTTTAAATAACAAATATTTGCTGAAATATTTGTTATGAATCTTTTGCTCTGAATAATCATCAATATTTTGCTTCTTTTATGTAGTTATATTGAAACGTTATGCGGATTGTAAGAAAATGGATGATGGTAACCAATGTTATTTGGAATATAGTTGGATAGAAGGTTACTTGTAACGGCCATTTTCAAATAAAAAATCTAACAGTTTGATTTGTAATACCTATTTTTCAGGTTCCGTTGATAATTTGTTACTTATATACTAAAAAAAAGATCTAAAACTGTTCAAATTTCAGTAGAAAAATGTGGTTCCTTAAATTTAATTGATGTTACCATGGAAACGAAGCCCGTGACCTATGTATCTAAATGTAAAATTCAAAAGCGTTGTCACTGGTCTATTTAAGAAACACAACTTCGGCTTTTTATTTTCATTTCAACAATATCCATTAGAATAATATCAGCATGCTGAACGATTTTTCCATGAAAAATGCCAGGCGAGCGGTACTGCCGTATGTATTCTAAGCTGTGAAATTTGTTTGAATCAACGCAAATAACAAGAAAATATAACTTACGTTAGAAATAATATGTTTTAAAGCTACATTAACTAGAAAGATAATCTTATTCAATATTTTTTTATAAGAAATTACGACAAAAAGCAAGATATAAGCTATTTTAAACATCTCTGTTGTCATGGTAACTGTAAACTTTAAGAAAAATAGGGTACCATGTAAAGTGCATGGCATTTTGCTTATAATATTTCCCAAATATTCCATGTTAGTCATTAACAGAATGCCACTTAAGCCGTCGGAAACCTCTATTTTTATACATAGTTGTTTAAAAATGAGAGAAAATACGTTACCATGGAAACACGAGCCCCGCGACATATGCATTTAAAGCTTATATTAGAAAGCTAACGTGCATACTAGTAAAATTATCAATTATGCAGACTTCTACGGATATCAATGAAACTAAAATACACTGAAAAGTGTTAAATATCCGTATTTTCCTCCTTCTTTTAATATGAAATACCTTTAGAGGGGCATGTTCTTCAAACCTAGATAAAAATTGAATTTGAAGGGACAGAGACAAACGAAATTGAGATTGTAGCAGGTAAAACTTCATATTACACGAAATACAAACAAATGCTGCGGTTAAATTAACTTGAATTTACCCTTGTAACAAGGTAACCTACCTTCTTAATGCAATATCTAATATTTAATAATGGATATATTACAATGAATTCTAGCTGGGTATGTTCATTGCACCTTGTTAGTTATGTTAGTTGATAACATTTTAATGAAATACTGATGCAGAACGAAAGTCAATATGATATGACATTTGAAACACAATTGCACATAACTTTTTACTGTTACAGATTTCTCCTACTCCATATTTATATTCAAGATGTGCTAGCCTCACAGTAAATACAAGTGCGTATCAAGTGGGGTGCGTTCACACCACCCTTTTTTCGGCAAAGTTTGCATTTTTCACTTTGAATGTCCATTCTTTGTTGTTGTTTTTTCGGCACGCCACCCTCGCAAACTTGTATTTATTTATAATAAAACAGTAAGATGTTATAAAATACAGAAGTACAAGAGATGGTACATATAGAGTTAAGTCAGTATGGGATGTCAATGACGGAGTCCATTTGAATAATGAGTACTGTCTGAAGCGTTTAACCACGAAATGAAATTTTTACAAACATTTTAAACTGTAACTGGTTGTTTGATTAAAAATATTGTACAGTGCAGCGGCAGCCGTGGAGGAGCTCGAGATCTGGCTCTCATACATAAATCTGTTTTTGCTCTTCCTGTTACTGCATCTAGTTGTGACAAAGATTTTAAGCAATCGGAATTCATGAATTGTAATTCGAGTATCAATTGATTTTCTGTACAAGTGACAGTGATATTTAGACCACCACCAACAAAACAAAATAGTTTACAAACTAGTATGTTTCTAAAGGAAGAATGGCCTGCTTTCTAAGGCTGATATGCTACTGTTGATAAAGATGTCATCATTGTGGGACACATGAATGTCCATCTTAATTATGTTGATATTTTATCAGATAGAGATGCTGTCAGATTAACCAGTGTATTTCATTTCACTTCAGTCATGTGATATGCATCAACATGTGAATGGACCTAACCATGCCTGTGGCCATACATTAGATGTGTTATAATCAGGGACAGCAGCAGAATAATATCAGGTGTTGAGATCATTGATCCAGGTCTTTGTGACAATTCTTGTAATATGTCACAAGACCATTATGCAATTCATTTCAATGCAGGTGCCACAAAACCAGCACCGGTCGGAAGATGGTTTCTTTTTGAGAAATTATGCTCTGTTGAAGTATGTTCCTTCAGACAAGGCATCTCAGCGTCCCTTGTAATAAATGCATTTTCAGAAGGAGCTAAACACTTAAATCGCAAGCTTGAGCCGAAATGGAATAAATGTAACATTAACAATCGACCATCAAATATTTTGGGACCAAAGTGCTACTTTAAATACATTCCTAATTCAGGCCCGAACTTCACTGATAAGGTTAAGTCATGTGGTACTGACCACAAAGGTTTGGCCAATATAAGCAAAAGCCAAGTGACAGTCAAGATGCTCCCCGTGCCTCCAACGCATCCTCAAATGAACTTGCGCAGAGGTTTAGAGACTTTTTTATCAATAAATTGAAAATATTAGATATGGCATTATTTCGCATAGCCTGACTAATTGTGATTTAGCAGACTTTACTTGTTCAGAGTATCAGGAAGTAGAAAAATGTCTTGTTAATTTGGCTCATGCAACTACAGAAGAGGTAAAACAAATCATATAAAAGTCTCCAAACAAATCCTGTGAACTGGACCCTTTACCATCATGGCTTTTGAAAAAATGTCTTGATGAGTTCTTGCCGTTGATAACAAACATAAAAAAAATCATCAATGGAATTAGGTTATATACCAAAAGAATTTAAGAGTGCGGGGATAAGACATCTGCTTAATAAACCAGGTCTCAAATATTCTCAAAATCTAAAGCCTGTGACTAAGCTCCCTTTCATTAAAAAAATCTTAGTAAAGGTAGTTGATGCGCATCTTCAGCGGCACTCGGGTGAAATTAAGCTACATGAGGGAATGTAGTCTGTGTACATAAAGTTTCATACAACTGAGTCGGCTGATATAAGTACAGAATGGTATCTTCACATTTCTTGACCAAAAATCTAAAACGTCTTTGTGCTACAGCTTTCGACACGACTGACCACCACATACTGTTACACAGACTCGAACATCAATTTGGAGTAACAGACAAAGCACATGCATGGATGTCATCATATCTAAGTGTCCACTATCAAACAGTGTGCATTGATTACGAGTTGTTGACGCCTTTGATGATGAAGTACAGTGTGTACCAAGGATCAGTACCTTTTCAGATAAACTTCAAATTGCATGAAATAACTTTCGGGTTGAACAATTTTTCTGGGGGAGGTCCCCATACACCCACACCTACCCCACACGTCGTTTCACACCTCCTACTCACACACACTTCCGGAAAGCTCTGGTTACGCCTATAAAATACCGCCAGAAATTTTTAAAGGCTGATGACGTTCGATTTTGAAATGTTATGGTGAAGCTTTTCAACAGAAAGCATTCGCTGCAGTCTTAAAGATGATCTACTTGCATGTAGTTGTCTTCAAATATTGTATGAAAACAAACCATTGCGTTCATACCTTTGTATCATTTAATCTAACACTGTTGATTCAATATAAAATTATAAATATAAAATGCATTTACTTATTCATTGTAAATGGACTATTCCACCTTTATATATATATATATATATATATATTACTATTCCACCTTTATATATATATATATATATATATATTATAACTCTATTTGACATATAAGTTATTTTTATCTTTGTGAAATGCAGTTTTGCTATACATACAGTGTAGAACCTGATTACAATCCGCATTGTGTGGCATCTGATCAGGTTGTACACTGCAGATGCCCTTTTTGATTTATGCTAGGCAAAAATGGGTTCTGGATAAAATAAACATTATTACCATAATTATATTAATATAACTTAAATGATTTATAGTTGCAATTTGTTTTTTGCAAAGGTTGTTTTACTGCATTAAAATGCTATTTTTAAAAAGTTATAATATGGTATGTTTCATATTCATATTATTTAGTCATTAAAAGCAACACTAAATGGTAGTTAGGTAAGTAAATTTGACATAAAATCATTGATTAGTCATAATTAAAAATTCACATAAATTAATGAAAACAAAAATCCTTTTCATTTCAGATACAACCGTTTTGCATTTAAATATTTTTCCAAAATCTCTGCATGTTATGTGCACAACAGTTGTAACTGTCAGAAACAACCGTTTTGTACCTAAATTAATTCTCCAAATCTCTGCATATTAAGTGCAAAATGGTTGTAACTAACAGTTTAACAAATATCTCTTTCTTAATGCAAGAACAGAGCTAGTGCTGATAATATGCAAAATAAAATGCAGGAATATGTTTCCATGCAATAAACTTGGTTTCAATTATCAGAGTTTAGAAACCTTGTCTTCATGTAAAATTTTCAAAATTGCAGTTACAACCCGTATGCGCTAAGCCCGCAATATGTCTTTAAAGACAATGTCATGGATAATCTCCCTGGAACTAAAATGCCTAAATAATTGTACTTCAGTAACAATGGCCGACATCACCTTCAACGAAGTTAATGGCCCATACACACTTCCTTCAATAATCATGATCCACATTTCTTTGTTGAAAGACAATAGCCCAGGTAACTTTCCTTGAAATACAATAGCTGCAGTATGCCATCGTTCTTGAATGACAATGTCCCAGATAACCTTGAAGTTCCCTAAATGACTTTGGCACTGATAATCTTCCTTGAATGAAAATTAAGCAGATAAACTTCCTTGGCGATGGCAAAAAACAATTATCTTGATTGATAATGGCCAAGATAAACTAAATGAAAATGATCCGGATAATTTTCCTTTGACGACTGTGACCGAGATAATTATTTTTGAATGACAAAGACCAAGAAATTTTTTATTCAATTACAATGATCCGGCTATTCTATATTGAACGACACTGTCTTAGATTAACGCCAACTGAATCACAATGTTTGAGATAAACGTCATTAAACAATGATATATGAGATAAACGCCATTGAATAAATTGAATGATGTTTGAGATAAACACAACTGAACAATGATGCCTGAGATAAATGCTACTGAATGTGTTGTTACAGGCAAAACAAACATGCGTCACTTCTATATTCACAGTCATTAAGACATGCTAATAAAATTCGATATACTATAAAATTCACAGCTATTAAGCATGTTGAAGGTATGACATCCATAGAACCATCATAAACAATTAGTCACAAAATTGTAGATGTTAAAAACACATGAAGAGCGGTTACCAGTTTCTATAACAGCCTAATGTTATGAGAGTTCTTATTTTAATGGCCTAATGTTAATATGCAAAGAAAAAAATTAGCTGATTCAAAAATATGAATAGTATCATTTTCAGGCTAATGGAAAGAGAACAAAACACCATAACATTTGTAGTTATCTAATATCTATATTTAAACTTTGATATCGCTTGATGTTTTGTACATAGTATTTCTAAACGCCCACACATTCCTGAAATTACTACAGCACATGCGTAAACCTATGGAATAGAGATTTAATTGACAGCATAAGCCATTTTAGATAATGCTCGAGAAAATTTGCACATGTCGTACTATCTCACGAACAGATTTAATCAAACCGAGTTTGCAATTTTTACGTCGTTTTGTTCCGAATGATATCTTTAGATCTGTCAACAGTAAATGCAGTCAAACTATATTTGCTAGAGGGGGCCTCCGTGGCCGAGTGGTTAAGGTCTCTGACTTCAAATCACTTGCCCTTCAACGTTGTGGGTTCGAGCCTCACTCGTGGTGTTGAATTCTTCATGTGAGGAAGCCATCAAGCTGGATTACGGAAGGTCGGTGGATCTACCCAGGTGCCCGCTCATGAATAAATAATGCACGGAGGGGCACCTGGAGTCTTCCTCCACCATCAAAGCTGGAAGTCGCCATATTACCTATAATTGTGTCGGTGCCACGTTAAGTGTAACAAAATAATTAAATAAATAAAATGTTCGCCAGAACTCGACGGGACAAGCAAAATTTGTTCGAAATATCGGTAGTACGAGCCAACGTAAAATATACATTATATAGATACTGTGCCGAAACCTGACAATGAGTTGAGCCAAGATTAGTTAGCGAATAATCCAAGTTCGTGCAAACGAAGTTTGACTGTATTAGTCTTTATAAAATACGCGCCATAGATTTTTCTCCCGGTACTGTTCATAAAGACAACAAACCAGCCCTTTTTAAAATTGTTAGACTGAAAATGGAACTTTGACAAACATGAGAACGTCCGTAAATAAACAAAATATAAGAGCGTACGAAAAGTCAAGCTTATTCTGTATAAATAACTTTAGTGTTTTTTTTTTTAATTTTGCCAGTCTTAAATTTGATAAATCTGCACGATGAAGTTTGTTTTACTTCTCAAATTCATAATTATCACCAAAAATTACAAGTTTATATTAAAAGGTAGCAAAAATGGCGAAAATCAGACGTTTATAATAAAAATGCACTTACTGACCTTTGACCTTGTGCTGTGACCTTACTACGACACTTAGAAGGCGACACCGCCCCCTGAAACTTTTCCAATTTTTATGAAGTTAGCAATGAACATGGCTGTCGGGCATTAACAAAAATGCCATCAAATGCAATTTCTAGGCCTCTTTTCCGGATATATTGGCAGACTATATGGTCTCGATTATCAAGTTTTTAACATGACCGTTGCATAATGATTACGTAAAAAAATTGCGCTCAGCTCAGCAACTCGGTTTAATCATATTTTATTGTAATTATCACACAAGACATTATGGTAAATGTACATCAAGACAATAATATACAGATACATATGTATATATATATTTATACATCAGCGAACTATCAATACATCAAGACATATATAATACCACTGTACATTAAGAAATATTCGGTAACTTTGCAAAGGTGCGATAATACAAAAGGGTTGGATCACAAGTTTTGCCAACATTAGAAATAGGTCCGTCCCTGACTGTCAAATTAATGTTAAATTAAACTAAATGGCGGATTTTTGTTTGGACTGAATGGAAAAAAGTATATGCTTAACAAAAGTATAATTTTCAGATATAAATTTACTTATATAGTAGAAGAGTTAAGATAGTAAATTAAATAGAAGAAAATCGGAAAAAAAAACAATCGAAAGAAAACAACAACAAAAAAAACAAACACAGTCAAGTGTAAAATCAATCAGTGCACCCTCATCGCATCCGCTGCCGAATCCCGACACCAAGCCCAACCCAGAGTTTTTAAATCAGATATATAGTCAAACGATCAGGAGGCAGTGCTAGAGAAAAGATTTGTATTTTTTATATAAGTTTGTACTTCTAAAAACAAAGATTTGTTCTCCTCATCAGTTAATGAATCAATCCGTGAAGTAATTTGTGAGTACTAAGAGGATGAAATCTTCGAGTATTAATAAATAACAATCGACGAGCATTGGCATAATGGCTACATTTAAAAAAGAAATGTTCTGCATCTTCAATACCATGTCCACAAGAGCAATCGGGATAGTCTCGTAAATTGTTATAAAATAGATCATTGTTTAAGTTGCTGCATCGGTTTCTAATACGTGTTTGAATTACATTATAGAATCGTTCTCCTATTAGATAAAAATACGGAACAATTGGAGATTTAAATTTACTCTTCAATTTGCTCTTAAAAGATATAAGCGTGTTAGCATTGCGTGTCGGAAGATCAGGGTTATACCATAGTTTTACTGAATCGGGTATAACTGATTTTGAGTAAATTTCGAGACGTCTAGACAATGTAACAAAATTGGTGTTATTTCTAAGTTCATAGTTGCTAGGATTATGAACTGTTGGTGGGAAAATGTCTATAAGGTAATCCGAAAGAAGTCCGTTGTTTCCTTTATACGCTAAAATTAATTTCTGCATAATTCTACGATCTGCAAGAGAAACCCAGCCAATTTCAGTTAGTACATTTTGAATGGAAACGGAACGAGTAACCAGTAACAATGCGCGCTGCTTCATATTGAAGTTTTTCTATAGTGTCCTTTTCATATGGGTTACAGCTATCCCATACAACTGAAGTATACTCGAGCAGAGGTCTTAGATACGATATATAAATGATGTTGAGGGTAGACCTGTTAACTTTGAATTTTAACATTCTCATCGAGCCAAGTACTTTTGAAGTTGAGGAAGTGATATTTTTATATGGGTGTACCAAGAGCCATCATAACTTATTGTAAGACCTAGATGTTTGTGATCGTCAACGATGTTTAGAGGGGTATTATCAAAGGTTAACGAAGGTTGAGCTATATCTCTAAAGGAGAAAAACATGACTTCAGTTTTAGAATGATTGAATTTTACTACCCACTGTTTTGCCCGACTGGAATTTTTTTCTAGATCTGAATTTTAAACAGTTTCTATATAAACGGAGTCTGATGAAGATATAGCAAGTGAGCTATCGTCAGCGAATAATCTAGCGGTACCTAGAACAGAATCAGCAATATCATTTACGTATACAAGAAATAAAAGAGGACCGACGACCTTCCTTGAGGTACACCTGCAGTTAATAACCTACTATTTGAAAACGACTGCCCTACAAATACTTTTTGCGATCTATTTTCCAGGTAATCTGTTTTCCAATTGACCAAGTTTCCTGAAATACCATACTGCTTCAGTTTAAATATACAAAGACAGCAATATGATTCTGTGACAAAGAGCCGCCTCCCTTAAGAATTCATCGAAAAATATCATTAAAGTAAGAGAAAATATATAATACAACGCCGTTTGTAGAAAAAACTCTTGACAGATAAAATCAAAGAAAATATGACATTTTCAAGTGTAAGGGATAAGTTTTACGTCTGTTTTGTTAGTGGATCTAGATTTGAGAATGCTTGCGGACGGAGGAAAATAAGAATAAAGGCGGCTCATCAGGTCAGATATAACATACTTATCTTTAAACAAGGTATTCTCTACAACAAATTATCTCACCAATTTCTGTTTAATTGTATCAATACAATTCGTAATATATTGATGATTTTATGTATGTTTTCTTCTTTTTGATCAATAAGAGCGGTCGTTTCGTCACACGTTAACAGCACATGCGCAGTAAAATTAAAATGTCCGATTAATAAACAGGACAACCAACGGCTTCGTAAATTCATCTTTACTAACAGCATTCAATTTGAAAAACAAATTAATGCAAGAAATAATGTAAAAATCTACATTTTTAAAAGAAAAATGTTTTACTGTATAGGTATTTTATTCAAAAAATGCAAACTCCTACAACATTAAATATATATATTTGAACGAAACATGTATGTCCTTTTCTTAAAGTCTAGTGACCGTTAATCTCGTGCCCCAAAAATGGGTAAAAATGCTTTCCTTTTGAGTTCAGGTACTGAGTAGGCGAGACATCACTTAGTCAAAATAATACAACAACAAAATAATAAGCATAGCTTGAAAAAACACAGTCACCGTTGCATTACATTTCGGAATGAGAACCATTTAAAGATTTAAGATAATGACTTGCTGCATATATTTTCTAAATGGAAATTTTTAAATTATTGTAATTTTATTAAAAACAGAATATGTAATAACTTTTTGGAAAAAATATAAAAGGATTTTCCCGATTCTGTAATTAAGAAAGGTTAACGAGGTTCCAAGAAATATTTAGATGAAATTCAATCTTTATTTAAATAACATTTTATATAACTTAAAATTCTGGTTCGCTACAAACATCGTTTACGGCAACATTTAGTTGAAAGTTGTAAAGTGCTTTATTATCAGTGTCTTCAATTAGATCAAGTACTAGTTAGTACGCGTTGCCTACCGAAAATTTCAAATATATTTAGGTATCTAAATATATGATGTGACATAGATTATTATGAATAAGACTTGAGAAATGCTCTTACCAAAGTTTCTACGGAAGTAGATTTTCCAGCCTTCCTCGGGCTTGCCCGACTTCGTCTCATCAAGGGGATAGTAGTCTGTAAGCTGGCATGTTTCATTTTCTTTATGAAAATTTACAGACAGGCAACCGTATGTGTCATCACAGAGGGCAACACATGCTTGTACGGAACTTGTATCAAAACTGAAAATGACATTTCCGTTTATTTCATTTTTTGAGTATAACTTGTAAGCAAAAGGTTGTTTGAGCCCGTACGCTACTGCACAAAAATGAAACAATACGTATGAGAAAATAACCAATTCCATGGTTTTATCTTATCACACCGTTAAAGTGAACACTATAATATTAGCTGCAGAACTAAACATTTGCGCAGTTTAAATGCAGTTTATTTAAAATTCTCGTGACTGCTGTATCGCCAGGAAAAAGGTTGTTAATAAAGTAACGTTAAGAGTTCGTATATAGCGACACTTTCAAGGACAAATTTAGCTAATAGTATAGATAAAATATGACCGTATTTTCCGTTTAAGGTGGAATGCACCTAATTTGAAGTTCTTCGATTCCGTTTCGAAATTTTGTTTAATATAAAATTCAGCATATTCCTCATAGAATGCGTATTTTACTTTTTTGATATTTCTGTAACTTTTTTCTTACTACACACCTTCAAACACGACCATTGACGTCCATTTTTGATGAACCATGATTTCACGTCCGTCAGACTGTTTTCTTAAATCGTTCTGTTCAGTCAACAAGTATCGATATGCTTGTTTCTCATCATAATTTCATTTAAAAATGTCTTTGAAATGGTGTATCATTTGTGGAGATCATTTTAACGTTGAAGTAAACTCTTATATATATGGCATAGTGAGTGAAGTCTTACTGCTTGATTGGCAAATCTCACGTATGTTTCCGATGATTCGTGGAAAAATCTTGCTAAATTCACGAACTTTAATTATACAGTCCGACCAGAGATAAAACAAAGAACGCTTAGCTCAGTAGGTAGAGCGTTGGTCTACGGATCGCGGGGTCGTGAGTTCGATCCTCGGGCGGGGCGTATGTTCTCCGTGACTACTTGATAAACGTCATTGTGTCTGAAACCATTAGTCCTCCACCACTGATTCATGTAGGGAAGTTGGCAGTTACTTGCGGAGAACAGGTTTGTACTGGTACAGAATCCAGGAAGACTGGTTAGGTTAACTGCTCGCCGTTACATGACTGGAATACTGTTGAAAAAACGGCGTTAAACCCAAAACAACAAAACAAACAAATAAAAGAAAGAAATATTAGATCCACGTAATTTTGCCTTCACGCTTACTTTCTGTCACCACTCAAAATAACCAAAAACATTTATCCTTACGTTATTATATACACATTCTGTTACCATTTGGTGACTTTGCAAAGGCAAAATAGACAAATAACTGTAACATTGTGATATTTAAATTTGACTGCAGCTTAGCATGCAGTTTAGCCAAATAATATATTTTTGATTTTAATAACTATTTTGTGATAAAAACTTTTAGCGAAGGATTACCATAGTGTATCTTTAAGAACACAACTAGGTTTGACATAGTGAATCTTTAAGAACACAACAAGGTTTGACAATACAATATGTCTTTAAAAACACAACAAGGCACCCGGAGCTGTTACTAAGTGCACCCAACTAGTCGATGTCTTGAAAAGATAATAGATAAGGGTAGATTTCTCGGAAGCACAGAGCACCACAAACACAGTCTCAGAGACTGGCACCCACAGCTGTTACTAAGTGCGACCTGACAGTCGATGCCTTGAAGACTGGCACCGGAGTTGTTACTAAGGGCGCTCAAACAGTCAATGCCTTGAAGACTGACTCCCAGAGTTGTTTCTAAGTGCGCTCAAACAGTCAGTGGCCTAAAGACTGGCACCAGAGCTGTTACATAGTGCGCTCAAACAGTCGATGCCTTGAAGACTGGCACCAGAGCTGTTACTAAGTGCGCTCAAACAGTCGATGCCTTGAAGACTGGCACCCAGAGCTGTTACTTAATGCGCTCAAACAGTCGATGCCTTGAAGACTGGCACCCAGAGCTGTTACTTAGTGCGCCCAAACCGCTTTCTCATCCAAAATCCCGAGACGAACCTCGGATTTATTTGGAGAGCTTGCGCACTCGTAATTTCTACTTAGAGCGGTTTCAGACAATCAATGTTCGCCATTATTCAGCACTCCGAATTTGAAATTCAAACAACATTTAAGAAAAGTACTTGCTAACAATGAATAAGACGACATTGTATGACACGGATTAACAAAGATTTATTCGTCTTATCATATGTTTAGAAATTGTACTCGAAGAAATAATAATATTCCTCGTAATTCGGCGTCGATATCGGAAGGGACGTGGTCACGCTTTTCACGGCCGATTTTGATTGGTTCACGACGATTTATCACGAAACGTCGCTGATTGGCTGAAACATTTTACCTGTAATGTAACCAATCTAAAACTATTGCCGAAATGTGCCAGAGGATCAACCAGGGTACCATGGTAGACTTATGCCTGTCTATGCCTTTAAGAGTGGCACTCATAGATTTTTTCAAAAAGAGGCACATGTATGTAATGAAGGCTAATTATCACTAAAGCATGTATTCTTCCATAGATAAATTCGGCTTTTTATTTCAATAAGCACTCGGCAATTAGCATTTGGCATTTCGTAATTAACAAGTGAAACTTGCTGCTTGACAGTCAGTAATTTACATGAAAATTTAGCAATTAACAATTGGCATTAATTATTTCACGTTTTCCGTTCGGCAATTAGCATTGCTCACCGGCCTTCCATAGTCTTCGCGTTTAACATTCGGCAATTAACATGGCGCACCGAAATAGTTTTTATATCTAAAGGTCAATATGAATTAGTAAAATGTAGAAGAAGAAATGTTCCTGTTGTAAAAATTCTGTTCAAAATACTGGCGAGTTCGAAATTAATACACAAACATTTCGCTTGTCTGATCTACCCTTGTTTGTCAATTAATCTGTGCGTGACATCGACTAAAATTAAGTTTTGAAACGCGATAATGATGTTGCTAACCGCAGTTAAATTAGTAAATGTATTCTTTAGGCTACAAAGAGTGTAAACATATTATATAGCGCATATATGAAAGCAGTCAACAATTAACAATACAGTTCAAGCCTCTACAATTTCTTACGAAGAACAAAGTCGGCTGTATATTTCTCAAACGGAATACGAGCCGCCCAAGAAAACCCCCTCTCGAATTTTAACTCGCAAGGAGAAAACGTGCTTCCGAAGTCAATGTATGTCACATTGAAATGCTCAGACTGTTCTTTGAAAAATTAAGCATCAATATAAATTCAGGCATGCTAAAATATGTACTAAACATACACATGTTTCAATATTTTATTTCAGTCTGACCTTGAAATGTATACAAAAAATGTTTGAATAGTGTATTTTATCTCTATTTTTTTTAAACTGAATTTTTGAGGCAAATTATATATTTAACCAGTTTATAGTTAACCAAAGAGCGGTATGCGTATTACTGACTATTCTTCAGAAGTCCCCGTATACATTGTTACAGTCACGTGACTCTACTACTAGGCTACCGAGGCGATCGGCAAAAATGTGTCACCCTGTGATTTCTACGAAAGTAAGAGAGATTGTTTATTGACAAATTGTACATAGATAAAGGGAAAAAAATGGAGAACATGTTTTTTTATTTTATTTTCTCTGTTTGTACATCTGCTCGTCAGTCTGTATCTCCGTCCATCAGTCACAAATTATCAAATGACGGATTCTTGCTTACGAGTTACATTTTTTAGACTTTGTATAAGGTGACATATAGGCCCATTTGGCCGGGTGTTATAATTAACAGTATTTGTAAATGTACATACGATACACATGTCACTATAATAAATGATATCTAGTCTTATCTTATCTAAACAGATATCAATAGTTATATCAGGGAAACATTAATAGCCAATAATGATTTTGATGGTGATTCGACTATTCCGCCTATAAGTTTGGAATTTGATTTTAGCAGTTTTGAATTTTGATATCTGTTAAAGATGTTTCTGTTGAACTTTCATGGTCAAATTTTCATAAACTGCTTGGTTTTGATAAAAAATGATAAATAAAATGGAATGGGGTTCAGTGTCGCCAGATATTACCAATTCTGTAGACACACTTTACATTGATAATTGATAATTCACTTGTTAATAATTTTTTTCACATTTATACATTACGCTCAATATAAATAACAGTTAGTTTTTATCATACACTTTACTTTAACTGAATAATTGAATGTTTTATTTGACCATAATTATCATTCATGCTTACTAACTTGAAAGGAAGATATTATATACAACTGAACAGCTTGTCCCTTATTAAGGATAGTTATATCTTCGATTAAATTTTTATCATACTCAAATTCGGTTGTGGTTTCTATAGTTTGGTGAGCAATAACATAAGCAAACTCATCATGATAGATCAAATACTGCAGAGTTGTGTTGAATATGATAACAACACACTTATGTATTCCATACATTATTTTTCATACAATCCAAACATATACTTCTAACGACTGTTTTTGTTGTTTTACATATCGTGCAGGTTTGGTTTAGGTCGCCGACTTCAAATCACTTGCACTTCTTTGCTCTGGGGTTCGAAAGCTCGATTGCTGACTTCGAAGCACTTGCCCCTCTTTGCTCTGGAGGTCGAAGGCTCGGTTGCTGACTTCGAATCACTTGCCCTTCTTTCCCCTGGGGTTCAAAAGCCTGGTCGCTGACTTCGAATCACTTGCCCTTCTTTGCTCTGTAGTCCGAAAGCTCGGTGACTGACTTCAAACCACTTGCCCTTCTTTGCTCAGGAGTTCGAAAGCTGGGTCGCTGACTTCGAATCACTTACCCTTCTTTGCTCTGTAGTTCAAAAGCTCGATCGCTGACTTCAAATCACTTACCCTTCCTCGCTCTGGAGTTCGAAAGTTCGGTCGCTGACTTCGAATCACTTGCTCTTCTTTGCACTGTAGTCCGAAAGCTCGGTGGCTAACTTCGAAACACTTGCTCTTCTTTGCTCAGGGATTCGAAAGCTCGATCGCTGATTTCGAAAGTTCGGTCGCTTACTTCGAATCACTTGCCCTTCTTTGCTCGGGGTTCGAAAGCTCGGTCGCTGTCTTCGAACCACTTGTCCTTCTTTGCTCTGGAGTTCGAAAGCTCGGTCGCTGACTTCGAATCACTTGCCCCCCCCCCCCCCCCCCCCCCCTTTGCTCTGGGGTCCGAAAGCTCGGTCGCTGACTTCGAATCACTTGCTCTTCTTTGCTCTGGGGTTCGAGAGCTCGGTCGCTGACTTCAAATCATTTGCCCGTCTTCGATCTGTGGTTCTAAAGCTGGGACGCTGACTTCGAATCACTTGCCCTTCATTGCTCTGGTATTCTAAAGCTCGGTCGCTGACATTGAAAGCTCGGTCGCTGACTTCAAATCATTTGCCCTTCTTTGCTCTGGAATTCGAAAGCTCGGTCGCTGACTTCGAATCACTTGCCCTTCTTTGTTCTGGTGTTCGAAAGCTCGGTCGCTGAGTTAGAATAACTGGCCCTTCTTTGCTCTGGGGTTCGAAAGCTCGGTCGCTGACTTCGAATCAATTGCTCTTCTTTCCTCTGGAGTCCGAAGCTCGGTCACTGACTTTAAATCACTTGCCTTCTTTGCTCTGGAGTCCGAAAAAATGGTCGCTGACTTCGAATCACTTCCCTTCTTTGCTCTGGAGTTCGAAAGCTCGGTCGCTGACTTCGAATCACTAGCCATTATTCGCTCTGGGGTTCGAAAGCTCGGTCGCTGACTTCGATTCACTTGCCCTTCTTTGCTCTGAAGTTCGAAAGCACGGTCGATGACTTCGAATCACTTGCCCTTCTATGCTCTGCTGTTCAAAAGCTCGGTCGCTGACTTCGAATCACATGCCCTCCTTTGTTCTGGGGTTCGAAAGCTCGGTCGCTGACTTCGAATCACTTGCCTCGCTTTGCTCTAGTGTTCGAAAGTTCGGTCGCTGACTTCGAATAACTTGCCCTTCTTTTCTCTGGAGTACGAAAGCTCGGTCGCTGACTTCGAATCACTTGCCCTTCTTAGCTCTGGAGTTCGAAAGCTCGGGAGCTGACTTCGAATCACTTGCCCGTCTTTGCTCTGGGGTCCAAAAGCTCGGTCGCTGACTTCGAATCACTTTCCCTTCTAGGCTCTGGGGTTCGAAAGCTCGGTAGCTGACTTCGAATCACTTGCCCTCCTTTGCTCTGGAGTTCGAAAGCTCGGTCGCTGACTTCGAATCACTTTCCCTTCTTGGATCTGGCGTCCGAAAGCTCGGTCGCTGACCTCGAATCACTTGCCCTTCTTTGCTCTGGTGTTCAAAAGCTCGGTCGCTGACTTCGAATCACTTACCCTTCTTTGCTCTGGGGTTCGAAAGCTCGGTCGCTGACTTCGAATTACTTTCACTTCTTGGGTCTGGGGTCCGAAAGCTCGGTCGCTGACTTCGAATTACTTGCCCTACTTTGCTCTGGGATTCGAAAGCTCGGTCGCTGACTTCGAATCAGTTGCACTTCTTGCTCGGGTCCGAAAGCTCGGTCGCTGACTTCGAACCAGTTCCCTTATTTGCTCTGGGTTCGAAAGCTGGTCGCTGACCTCGAATCACTTAACCTTCTTTGCTCTGGGTTCAGGCTCGGTGCTGAATTGAATCACTTGCCCTTCTTTGCTCTGGTCCGAAAGCTCGGAAGCTGATTCGAATCATTGCCCTTTTGCTCGGGTTCGAAAGCTCGGTCGCTGCTTCGAATCACTTGCCCTCTTTGCTCTGGGTTCGAAAGCTCGGTCGCTGTCTTCGAATCACTTGCCCTTCTTTGCTCGGGTTCGAAAGCTCGGTCGCTGACTTCGAATCATGCCTCTTAGCTCTGGTTCGAAAGCTGGGCTGACCTTCGAATCACTTGCCCTTCTTTGCTCTTGGGTCAAGCTCGGTGCTGACTTCGAATCACTTTCCCTTCTTAGCTCTGGTCGAAAGCTCGGAGCTGATTCGAATCACTTGCCCTCCTTTGCTCTGGAGTTCGAAAGCTCGGTCGCTGACTTCGAATCACTTTCCCTTCTAGGATCTGGGGTTCGAAAGCTCGGTAGCTGACTTCGAATCACTTGCCCTCCTTTGCTCTGGAGTTCGAAAGCTCGGTCGCTGAATTCGAATCACTTTCCCTTCTTGGATCTGGCGTCCGAAAGCTCGGTCGCTGACCTCGAATCACTTGCCCTTCTTTGCTCTGGTGTTCAAAAGCTCGGTCGCTGACTTCGAATCACTTACCCTTCTTTGCTCTGGGGTTCGAAAGCTCGGTCGCTGACTTCGAATTACTTTCACTTCTTGGGTCTGGGGTCCGAAAGCTCGGTCGCTGACTTCGAATCACTTGCCCTTCTTTGCTCTGGGATTCGAAAGCTCGGTCGCTGACTTCGAATCAGTTGCACTTCTTGGCTCGGGTCCGAAAGCTCGGTCGCTGACTTCGAACCAGTGCCCTTATTTGCTCTGGGTTTCGAAAGCTTGGTCGCTGACCTCGAATCACTTGCCCTTCTTTGCTCTGGGGTTCGTAGGCTCGGTCGCTGACTTTGAATCACTTGCCCTTCTTTGCTCTGGAGTCCGAAAGCTCGGTAGCTGATTTCGAATCATGTGCCCTTATTTGCTCAGGGTTTCGAAAGCTCGGTCGCTGTCTTCGAATCACTTGCCCTTCTTTGCTCTGCGGTTCGAAAGCTCGGTCGCTGACTTCGAATCACTTGCCCTTCTTTCCTCTGAAGTCCGAAGCTCGGTCACTGACTTTAAATCACTTGCCCTTCTTTGCTCTGGAGTCCTAAAAAACGGTCGCTGACTTCGAATCACATGCCTTCTTTGCTCTGGTGTTCGAAAGCTCGGTCGCTGACCTCGAATCACTTGCCCTTATTCGCTCTGGGGTTCGAAAGCTCGGTCGCTGACTTCGAATCACTTGCCCTTCTTTGCTCTGGAGTTCGAAAGCTCGGTCGCTGACTTCGAATCACTTGCCCTTCTTTGTTCTGGGGTTCGAAAGCTCGGTCGCTGACTTCGAATCACTTACCCTTGTTGGCTCTGGGGTCCGAAAGCTCGGTTGCTGACCTCAAATCACTTGCCTCTCTTTGCTCTAGTGTTCGAAAGTTCGGTCGCTGACTTCGAATAACTTGCCCTTCTTTTCTCTGGAGTTCGAAAGCTCGGTCGCTGACTTCGAATCACTTGCCCTTCTTTGCTCTGGAGTTCGAAAGCGCGGGAGCTGACTTCGAATCACTTGGCCGTCTTAGGTCTGGGGTCCAAAAGCTCGGTCGCTGACTTCGAATCACTTTCCCTTCTGGGCTCTGGGGTTCGAAAGCTCGGTCGCTGACTTCGAATCACTTGCACTTCTTTGCTCTGGAGTTCGAAAGCTCGGTCGCTGACTTCGATTCACTTTCCCTTCTTGGCTCTGGCGTCGGAAAGATCGGTCGCTGACCTCGAATCACTTGACCTTCTTTGCTCTGGTGTTCAAAAGCTCGGTCGCTGACTTCGAATCACTTGCCCTTCTTTGCTCTGGGGTTCGAAAGCTTGGTCGCTGACTTCGATTCACTTGCCTCTCTTTGCTCTGGAGTTCGAAAGCTCGGTCGATGACTTCGAATCACTTGCCCTTCTATGCTCTGCTGTTCAAAAGCTCGGTCGCTGACTTCGAATCACTTGCCCTTCTTTGTTCTGGGGTTCGAAAGCGCGGTCGCTGACTTCGAATCACTTGCCTCTCTTTGCTCTAGTGTTCGAAAGTTCGGTCTCTGACTTCGAATGACTTGCCCTTCTTTCCTCTGGAGTTCGAAATCTCGGTCGCTGACTTCGAATCACTTGCCCTTCTTAGCTCTGCAGTTCGAAAGCTCGGGAGCTGACTTCGAATCATTTGCCCGTCTTCGATCTGTGGTTCTAAAGCTGGGTCGCTGACTTCGAATCACTTGCCCTTCATTGCTCTGGTATTGGAAAGCTCGGTCGCTGGCTTCGAATCAGTTGCACTTCTTGGCTCGGGTCCGACAGCTCGGTCGCTGACTTCGAACCACGTGCCCTTATTTGCTCTGGGTTTCGAAAGCTTGGTCGCTGACCTCGAATCACTTGCCCTTCTTTGCTCTTGGGTTCGTAGACTCGGTCGCTGACTTTGAATCACTTCCCCTTCTTTGCTTTGGAGTCCGAAAGCTCGGTAGCTGACTTGGAATCATGTACCCTTATTTGCTCTGGTTTTCGAAAGCTCGGTCGCTGTCTTCGAATCACTTGCCCTTCTTTGCTCTGGGGTTCGAAAGCTCGGTCGCTGACTTCGAATCACTTTCCCTTCATTGGCTCTGGGTTCGAAAGCTCGGTCGCTGACTTCGAATCATTGCCCTTCTTGCTCTGGTTCAAAGCTCGGTCTGCTGACTTCGAATCACTTTGCCCTTCTTTGCTCTGGGTTTCGAAAGCTCGGTCGCTGACTCGAATCACTTGCCTTCTTTGCTCTGGGGTTCGAAAGCTCGGTCGCTGACTTCGAATCACTTTCCCTTCTTTGCTCTGGGGTCCGAAAGCTCGGTCGCTGACTTCGAATCACTTGCCTTTCTTGGCTCTTGAGTTCGAAATCTCGGTCGCTGACTTCGAATCACTTGCCCTTCTTTGCTCTGGGGTTCGAAAGCTCGGTCGCTGACTTCGAATCACGTGCACTTATTTGCTCTGGGTTTCGAAAGTTCGGTCGCTGACTTCGAATCACTTGCCCTTCTTTGCTCTGGGGTTCGTAGGCTTGGTCGCTGACTTCGGATCACTTGCCCTTCTTTGCTCTGGAGTCCGAAAACTCGGCAGCTGACTTCGAATCACTTGCCTTTTTGCTCTGGGTTCGAAGCTCGGTCGCTGACTTCGAATCACTTGCCCTTCTTTGCTCTGGGTTCGAAAGCTCGGTCGCTGACTTCGAATCAGCTTGCCTTCTTTGCTCTGAGTTCGAAAGCTAGGTCGCTGACTTCGAATCACATTGCCCTTCTTTCTCTGGGTTCGAAAGCTCGGTCGCTGACTTCGAATCACTTGCCTTCTTGCTCTGGAGTTCGAAAGCTCGGTGCTGAATTCGAATCACTTGCCCTTCCTTTGCTCTGGGGTTCAAAAGCTCGGTCGCTGACTTCGAATCACTTGCCCTTCTAGCTCTGGGTTTCGAAAGCTCGGTCAGCTGACTTCGAATCACTTGCCTTCCTTTGCTCTGGGTTCAGAAGCTCGGTCGCTGACTTCGAATAAACTTGCCCTTCTTGTCTCTGGTCCGAAAGCTCGGTCGCTGACTTCGAATCCTTGCCTTCTTTGCTCTGGGTTCGAAAGCTAGGTAGCTGACTTCGAATCACTTGCCCTTCTTTCTCTGGGTTCGAAAGCTCGGTCGCTGACTTCGAATCACTTGCCCTTCTTGCTCTGGGTTCGAAAGCTCGGGAGCTGACTTCGAATCACTTGCCTCTTGCTCTGGGTCCAAAGCTCGGTCGCTGACTTCGAATCACTTTCCCTTTAGCTCTGGTTTCGAAAGCTCGGTCACCTGACTTCGAATCACTTGCCCTCCTTTGCTCTGGATTCAAAGCTCGGTCGCTGACTTCGAATCACTTTCCCTTCTTGGCTCTGGCGTCCGAAAGCTCGGTCGCTGACTTCGAATCACTTGCCCTTCTTTGCTCTGGTGTTCAAAAGCTCGGTGGATGACTTCGAATCACTTGCCCTTCTTTGCTCTGGGGTTCGAAAGCTCGGTCGCTGACTTCGAATTACGTGCCCTTATTTGCTCTGGGTTTCGAAAGCTCGGTCACTGACTTCGAATCACTTGCCCTTCTTTGCTCTGGGGTTCGAAAGCTCGGTCGCTGACTTCGAATCCCTTGCCCATCTTTGCTCTGGAGTTCGAAAGCGCGGTCGCTGACTTCGAATCACTTGCCCTTCTTTGCTCTGGAGTTCGAAAGCTCGGTAGCTGACTTCGAATCACTAGCCCGTCTTTGCTCTGGGGTCCGAAAGCTCGGTCGCTGACTTCGAATCACTTGCCTTTCTTGGCTCATGGGTTCGAAAGCTCGGTAGCTGACTTCGAATCACGTGCCCTTATTTGCTCTGGGTTTCGGAAGCTCGGTCGCTGACCTCGAATTACTAGCCCTTCTTTGCTCTTAGGTTCGAAAGCTCGGTCGCTTACTTCGATTCACTTGCCCTTCTTTGCTCTGGAGTCCGAAAGCTCGGTAGCTGACTTCGAATCACGTGCCCTTATTTGCTCTGGGGTTCGAAAGCTGGGTCGCTGACCTCGAATCTCTTGCCCTTCTTTGCTCTGGATTTCGAAAACTCGGTTGCTGACTTCGAATCACTTGTCCTTCTTTGCACTTGGGTTCGAAAGCTCGGTCGCTGACTTCGAATCACTTGCCCTTCTTTGCTCTGGAGTCCGAAAGTTCTTTACTCTGGGTTTCGAAAGCTCGGTCGCTGACTTCGAATAACTTGCCCTTCTTCGCTCTGGAGTCCGAAAGTTCGGTCGCTGGCTTCGAATCACTTGTCTTTCTTTGCTCTGGGTTCGAAAGCTCGATTGCTGATTGAATCACTTGCCCTTCTTTTCTCTTTTGTTCGAAAGCTCACTTTAGTGTAGAATATTTAATGCGAGAACTCCATCTAGCTGGCTTACTGAATTCATGTACCTACTACCCACGCCTGAAATAATGCATTGGTGAGTACATGGGGGTCTTCTTTCATCATCAAAAGCCTGAACGCCGCCCTGTGACATGTACGTGTAATTGTGTCGGTGTGTCGTTAACTGCCAAGAAATACATATATAATGTTTCATTACGTGTGTAAGTTCGAACAATGTTTTGCCATTTTACCTTTTTAGAAATATTTCCATTATTCTTTGATGAATTTTATAAAGGTATGGCATAGAAATAATAAAAATGCGAAAGATTTTCGAACATCACAGCGACTTGTATATATTTTTAGGTAATAACCTTAAAAGAAAACGAAAGATGAAAAGTTTTGTAAATGAAATAAACTTTTACGAAGGATCTACTCTGATAAATGCAATTCTGTATTCGTAACATGCTTACCAACGATTTCAGAGAACTGTGTTTTCTTAAAGACACGTCATGGCTGAGATATTTTAGCATTATTGCAATACACAATTGGTATCAAAATTGTGTTTCCAGTACATGTGCTCATTAGATAAATCCTCAATATCTATGTGAAAATAAGGGATATGTTTTGTATGATTGCAACACTGTATGTTGCCCTGATTAGTGATAATTGACTGAAACAATAGAAATTCTTCGTACTTTGGATAGACAAAACGACAGTAAGGTAACAATATATTCTTTTATTGTTTTGATTTATGAGTTGTAAGCTACAATATAGAAGAGCCATTTTAGAAAGTCAAACTGGAAGGTAGAAATAACAGCAAACTTAATTACGTCATGAGTCATCATGCACAAGTCAAAATTTGTCATTAGTTTTTCTCGATCTGTCAGAAATACTTTTATCTCTGCATTCTGCATATGCACTGTTTTTGTAAGTATCTTGGTAGGACATTGTAGTGTGTAACTTACTTTAAATTCCACACCAATATTTGTGTTTGAAATTGCTTTGTACAGCTCAATGAAGTTACGTTAGAATGTCTATTGTTTTAGTTTATTGTCTAAACCTTGATATTAAGACATAAGAATTGTTCCTTTCTGGTGGGAAAATGAAACTATTCGGTTGAATCATAACATGAGCCGTGCCATGAGAAAACCAACATAGTGGCTTTGCGACCAGCATGGATCCAGACAATCCTGCGCTTCCGCGCCGTCTGGTCAGGATCCATGCTGTTCGCTTTTAAAGCCTATTGGAATTGGAGAAACTGTTAGCGAACAGCATGGATCCTGACCAGACTGCGCGGATGCGCAGGCTGGTCTGGATCCATGCTGGTCGCAAACCCACTATGTTGGTTTTCCCATGGCACGGCTCACATATGTTTTTTTTTAGTAAAACCTGATTATTCTTTGTTGCTATTTTGTCATTCAACTGAAATTCAAAATGATGCATACTTATCATACTTATATGATTTTAGACATATCATTTAATTGTATTTTTAATGAATATACATTATTGTTAAAGAGTTTTCTAATTTTCCTGAGTTAATATACTTGAGACGTTTTCTTGAAGCTCATAGATCTACATGTTTATCTCGTAAGTTCGACCTTTATGGCATGATACGTAATTTGGCTCCAACTACCGACGGCTCGGACAAATTTCGACAGGCTCCACGAGTTCGTACAAATTGTTATCCTTAATTATTTAAAAGTCTGAAATGGTGATACTTTGAATTTAATCTGCACACAAAAAGCATTTCAAACAGAAGCATAGATTCGTAAAATATTGAAACAACACTTCGGATAAGAGAGAATAAATTAGGTGCGTTTATTACCTTCATTCATCATCTTTTCAGAAAAGCCTGTTTGCTTTAATCTCGAAGCACTTCAATTTAATTCCTTTTAGTGAGTTTTTTTACCTTCGGAAAATGGCATGTTGCTATACAAGGGACCTTAATGTACACTTAACCAAATTTCTCTTCTCGCAAATGTTTACTTCAAAGGATGTTAATGGGTACCGAAAAATTTAAACTACATAATAAAATCACACTATTGCTGAGAGTGTTCGCTCTTTTTTTAAATCACATGGTTTGTGAGTTATCGATCCTTGCTATAAAACTGTACACTTAAACCTAGAATCACATACCGTTTGCATCATTTTGAAGTTACCAATAACTTATGGTTATTATGGTATTATGGTGAAAAACCATAAACCTTCATCATAACATTAACGGGACATATTTATAAGAGCACTTTGAAGAGTTACATTTTCATAATTACCTTGAAGTTCCTTTTATATGAATGATAAATTTGAAATTTCAGTTAACGTACAATCTAAACTAACTGTAAAATTGACCTTTTTCTGTCAGAAAAAATCTCTATACTACAGTCGTTAATTGCTTATTTATTTTAGATTTATTTCATCAGCATGTGAAATTTGCAGCAGGAAAGTAATGCATTAGCATATTGACCGTCTGAAAAGTAATGAACAAGAAATCTGAAGCATCTTCGACGCTGAATTTGAAACAGTTCTATCTGGTAATGTCTTGCTGGGATACATCCTTATGTTGTGTATAAATGTTAGAAATATACAATGAAGTGAGTTAAATCTTTATGATGTTAAGTGGGGTTTAGTGGCAGGTACAAGTGTAGGTACGTAGTTCTGGTTAAGTGAAAGTCATTAGTATGATATAAAGTTAAGATATCCTGAAAACCTTTCGCATTATACAAACAATATATCTTCGACCGCAACAGTTTTGCCAATATCTTTATAACTGCTAAATTAATACTTTTGGATTTTTACTCATATTCTAAAATATTATTTGTTCATAACGTATCTACGAGGGGCGTTCAATAAATTATGTTACTCCGTATGTAGTTCCGTAACCGGTGGTTATTTTTAAAGTTTTCGGCACATTATTGAGCAATTTATTTGAAACAAAATGCCATAAGAATGATAAAAATCGGTAGATTCAAAGTAAAAATATAAACATTTGAGTGAGATGTACTCGGGTATACTGGACCATTTTATGTCCAAAATGTTGAGATTGTAATGCAATTCCTTGATTCTACTATTCAACAACTAGAACTGTAGTTCAATTTTCAGCTTAAACAGTTGAAACAAATCATCATCTTTATATAAACATTTGAAAACCAAAATTAAAAAAATGATAACAGTATTAAATGGTGTGTGTATATTCTTACTCGAAAAATGATAAGTTGTGTACAATAAGCCTCTTCAATTTTGTCAGGCGTGATGTTCATCGTTGAAAAAAATCTTGTATTTTAATTTAATACTAATTTCTTAATTATCGATTGCGAAACAAGTTCTTACAACTTTGATTAATCACTCTCGAGACTCATTCCAGATGGAATCAACCTTGAGTTTAGATATATTAGCTGTTTTGTAAAATGAAAAACGCAATAGGTAGTTAAAAACAAACTCAAACAGTAAATTGAAGGGGAAGGACAGTGTAAAAAGACACTCAAGTTCCAAATTCTTCTCTGGTCTTCTTAGCGAGTAAAGATGGTGTAAATCACCGATGTACGGGACTTTCGTCTCAGTATTAGTATTTTCTTAGTTGGAGGTGCGGGGCTCAAACCCACGACCAATAATGTCGTAGTCAGACAGTTTTCCTACTGGACCACTTCGTCCGCTCTGACTTACGAGGGGCGTTCAATAAATAATGTTAATCCCTGTGTAGTTCCGTAACCGGTGTTTATTTTTGAATGCGGTTTTCAGCACATTATATAGCAATTTATTGGGAACAAAATGACATTATGATTGACAAAACACGGTAGATTCAAAGTAAAAAAAAAAAAGATATTATAAATAGAAAAAACTTGTAAAATCACATTTCGTAGAAAAATGATAGAATTTTGTGATTTTACAAGTTATTCTATTTTTCTGAGACCCTGGATGCCCAGGACAAAGTTATAGTATACCTGCGTACACCTCACTCAAATGATTATATCTTTACTTTGAATCCACAGTTTCTATTTGTGGCGGGCCTATTTTGAGATGTATGGCTCTGTGCTTCCGACAAATGCTGATGCCTTTGTGGTTCGATTCCAGTGCGTTGGGACTCTGAGCTTTGGTCAAAAATTAAAACATTAACCATGCCAAGGCATCAGAGGCCTTTTCAGACGAAATGAAGTATTAAAACATACTCTCATGGACCGGAAACAGTCCTTAGGAATTTGAAATGAGAAGAGTATAAAACTGTTCGTATTAAAGCATACCATTAAACAAAAGAGAAAGGTACTCCTTTAAGACCAAGAGTGTATAGATTGAACTAAATTAATGCCAGATTATTAGATTTACATCTGTACAATGCAAAATATCCACTGGAAACATAGAATGCGACCAGGCAAAATGACAGCTTACTGTTAAATGAAACAACTAGGAAGACTGAAATGTTTGAAGTTCAGAAAGATTGTTACTTTTTAAAGATTACTTGTCTTTTGAGAATAAAATATAGAGTTTATCTCACGAGAAAATTTGTTTCTAGAGGTTCTGTTATATCAAATGCTACAATACCAGCTAAACTGTATTAGAATGTGACATCGGGTGGTTTATTTTCCTCTTTGTTTTACTAACATTGGTCTCGACACTTGTGACATACCAAGCGTCGTACCCTCCATAAATGTTTACATCTTCAGTATGTACTTTTGCATCCACTTTCATAATGTGTTGCGAAAACATCACTCTGACACCTTTTTTGTTATTACTAGGGTTTAGCTATATCAATATCTTGTTCTGTTATCCTTGTATTTAAGTAATGTATTACAAATCGAGCGTGGAGTGAGAAGTTTTTAGATAAATATAATGCTGACACCTTTGCAGATAACGCTTATTATAACCATTAAAACCATTACCAACTCACTTCTCTGACGCCCAGACAGATACTATCGTGCTCAAATGCATTAAAATCAACATTGTTTACATTAAAACAAGCTGATATTGTTTCAGAAAGAATTTTAAAGCAGCCTCCCTCTAAAAGTGTTTCACAATATCCGTCTATAGATTCCGGCAGTAAAAAAGTAACTGGAGATATTTTTAACTTATCTAGGTTCTTGTTCTTAAGCATATAGCATAATATCTGTAAGCAGAGACTTTGGAAGCATAAAATGCAACCAAGAAGAATAATATCATAACCAGATAGAACCGTAGCAATTTTTAATACTTCATGTGAGACTTTTTGGAAGTTATTTTTGTGTCAAATAAGGGGGTTATGCCTTTAGAGAATCAGTAAGTTGATTTCTAACATCACTGACCATGTTTAAAGCATAAAAAGTGCAGGCCATAAAGGCCATAAAAACATTTAGGGCCGGGCCAAAATTTAGGGTAGGTCGGGATTCCGGAAACAGACAATTTGTTTTTACCCCTAATTAAAATCACTTGTTAGCTTGTCTCTATCTTATCTAGTTACATATTTATCGAACACGGAAGCACATGACCCTCAACAGGTATTTAAAATTGACAGAAGAAGGAGACTATGGATATTGAACCTTTTCAGCTTGTTTTGTGTTACATTTATCCCTAGAAATAACAAGGTAAAGGTAAATTTCCCAGGAGCACATGACAAACATAGCCATAGCCAAAACATTTGAAAGTAGGCCCGCTACAAATAGGATTTGGGTTCCTTCAATAATTCAACAACAAGTATATTTTAATTATATACAAGATACAAAAGTGGTGATGGGATAGAGAAAGAGGTGGGGAAAAATTGGACGCATATTCAAAAAAGAGAAAACCACGCTTCAAATTCTCAGCTTCCCTAGACCACAAACCACAGCAATGTACAGATCAGCTCACGCGGAAAACCCACTTTCCGTTTTTCCTCGAAGGAAAAATCTTGTATAGCGAGGAATTCCTCCGAGTACTGCCTAATTCTGACTCGGAGTACCGACTGTTATAGTTTTATTACTTTAGCGGAATTTCGTCGAGTCACTCCGAGAAATTACTTGACGGAACTCCGAGTCGAAATTATACAGGTAACAATATAATGATTTCCGGTATTTTATGGCCACTCCGCGCGACTCCGAGTCTGTAATAAACAATAAATCTGTCATTTCGAGCGCCGCGAGATGATCTGACGAAATTTCGGGGCAGTATTTCCTTACTTGGACGGATTTGTTTTATATATAATTAGCTTGTTCTTTTAATTGTATGAAATTGGTGTGAATTTTGATATTGAAATAGTTTCTGACCAAATAGTTTCTGACCATGCGAATTAGATTAAGAAGTATATTTATGTAAAATAAACTAAATTATTAATCATACGAAATTAAACAAACTTTCATATCACCGCCGTTAAAGGAAAGTGATTTGTTAAATTTTGATATTTAAAGAATTTCTGACTTTGCGAATTAAATTTAGGAAAAAAGTCGTGTAATAATTTATGCACTAAATTAAGAATAATTTATAACTAGATAAACTTTGAAATAACACTCGCTAAAAGTAAATTGTTTAGTATGATATTGAATTATATGCGAATTAGATTTAGAAGTAAATTTATGTAGAACGGACTAATTATTAATCATATATAATTAAACAAACTTCCAAATGACCGCCGTTAAAGGAAACTGCTTCGTTAAATTTTGATATAGGAACAATATCTGATTTTGCGAATTTAATTTAGAAATAAAGTCATAAAAAATGCACTAAATTTCTCAATTATGAAAATTTTATAACTAGATAAACTTTAAAAATACACCCGCTAGAAAGTATTAGGAATTATATAAAACTAAACAAACTTTCAAATAACTGCCGTTAAAGAATAGTGATTTGTAAAATATTATGTTGAAATTGTTTCTGACAGTGCAAATAATATTTAGAAATAAACTGATGTAAAATGGACAAAATTATAAACTATATAAAACTAGATAAACGTTAAGATAATGGCCGTTGAAGAAAAGTTACTTTTATAAATTAATAAAAATTATAGAAGAAATGATTTATTTTATTCATTTTGAAGGAATTATAAATGAGATAAGAAATACTACTGCCGTATAAAGTGATAAAATATCATAAGTAAACAGAAAAAATTAGTTTATTTTAAAGTAAGATAAAAATACTACAGTATTGTTTTTATTTACAAATACTGTGTTATTTCGCGTATCACTATCATAATGTAAAATATAATCACCCTGCTCCGAGTAATCTGAAATCTGTCCTCGAAGTTACTCGAAGGCCCATTTAAATTTGTATAGGTAATTATTTATTCGTCTCGGAGTCACTCGAAGGAATTCCGTCAGATGACTCGGAAACAAAAGAAAGCAATATAGGTGTGTATTCCGCTAATTGGATTTCATCTCGAGTCACTTCGAGGATTTCCTTCGAGTGACTTCGCATAAATCCTCGGAGTCAGATAGCGAAATTCCTTGACGGAAAATGAAACTTCGAGTCGGAGCCTTGGTACTCGTTTTGGCCATCCTCCGAGGATCGAGTAGAATGGGTTTTCCGCGTGAGCTGATCTGTAAGCATGGGCGCGTACAAGGCCAGCATTCACACATGCACGCACGCACAGAGGGTAGGACAAAATGAACAAGAAAGGGGAGCACCATGGGATACAGCTCAGGGACAGCTGGCAATCACTAGTTGGTGTCTTCAGAAAGTATTTGGTGAGTACTTAACCTAACTCATAGTAAAAAAGGAGAGAGGGCTAAAGACTAGCAGCCGGTGTGTGTGTGCGTGTGTTTTGGGTCGGGGTGGGGGTGGGGGTGGGGTCAAAACGTAACTCTACATACATACAAAACAATATACATAACAGAACACGTCATTACAATCGGACAAAAAGCAAATTGAAAAGGCATCGGTCAGTTACCTTTATAGACGAAACTTTGGGTCTTAACGCGTTCGGGGCATGTCGGTTTCGCACCCAACTTTTAAGGGCATTACTAAGCAAATTGCAAGACAAAATATTCCCCACACTCCATTTGTTTTTGTAGGAGCTTTGTGTAGTTCATATTTTAATCAATAGATTTACGTGTAGCTTCTAAAATACGCGTAAACGATATATGTCACAAGGATGTATTTCCTAGGTATCGCGTTTCCTCTCATTTTAAATAACAACTTGTCGCCGGCTTTATTGCCATTTCAGCCCGCCCGCTTAGCTCAGTAGGGAGAGCGTTGGTCTACGGATCGCGGGGTCGCGAGTTCGATCCTCGGGCGGGGCGTATGTTCTCCGTGACGATTTGATAAAAGGCATTGTGTCTGAAATCATTCGTCCTCCACCTCTGATAATTCATGTGGGGAATTTTGACAGATACTTGCGGAGTACAGGTTTGTACTGGTACAGAATCCAGGAACACTGGTTAGTTAACTGCCTGCCGTTACATGACTGAAATACTGTTGAAAAACGGCGTTAAACCCAAAACAAAACAAAAAAATATTTCCATTTCCTTTATGACTTTTCTTACTATTATTTTAACTGGGAAACGATATACCGCTTTTCATGGAATTGCATTCTGTATCGGTGAAGGTTCCATGTACACAGCCTTGTGAATTTAAATTGTTGTTTGTACTTGTAACACATGCAAATTCTGAGATTTGCTAAATCTGGGACAAGAGGGCGTAGACGGTAGTATGCATTTGAGCCGCGCCATGAGAAAACCAACATAGTGCATTTGCGACCAGCATGGATCCAGACCAGCCATCCGCGCCGTCTGGTCAGGATCCATGATGTTCGCTTTCAAAGCCTATTGCAATTAAAGAAATCGTAAGCGAACAGCATGGATCCTGACCAGACTGCGTGGATGCGCAGGCTGGTTTGGATCCATGCTGGTCGCAAATGCACTATGTTGATTTTCTCATGGTGCGGCTCATTTTGATTTTTGTCATGTTGACCTATGGAATTTCCAATTTCTTTTTCTAATTAAAATAAAACATCAGGTTTAATTTATGAGCATAATTACACAAAACATGATACGTATATTGTATATCAACGAATTTAGTTACCATGAAAACAATGATGTTAAAACATATCTCATGTCTTGCTCTGATTTGGTAATATTGAAATATTTTATTTTTCCTTTTCGTGTTTTCACATTTTATTTTTTAAGTTCATATGAAAGGAACGTATTTACATGTATTTTATTTCATATATTTAAACAAATAACAATTTAAATTGACTTAAACTCGGCAGAGCCTCGTTACTCCATAAACAGTTACCCTCGATTCGCACCTTCAGCCAGTGCAAGATTCTTATATTCTGCCGATGCATCGGCATTCCGTCTTTCTTTACCAATCATAGACCATGTCAATCAGGATTTTATATTTGAAACTGCACGAAGTCCTAGTGTAATTACAACAGAAATATTACATGGCTTTGGTTCACTCCAAAGACGTCAAACATGTAAAAGAAATAGGGGGTTACGAGGCTCTGCCAAGTTTAAGACAGTTTAAATTGTTATTTGTTTAAATATTATTTGTATGAACTTTTGACGTCTTTTTTCACTTTTATATGCGGTATGTCTGGTTTATCTGAAGGGATATGTTGTTATAAGATAATTATTTTACTTACTGAGTATAGCAGCCAGTCTAATGTAGAGATATGACGGTGTTAAATAAGCATGTAACTTACTGAGCATATAAGCAATGATAATTTAGCGATATGACGGTGTTAAATAGGCATTTAACTTATTGAGCATAGTAGCCAGGACAGTTTAGAGATATGATGGTGTTTGGAGATTCATTCATCATATATGTTGAGTGATCAAGAATGCATTTCATAATTGAGTTCGACATATTATTATGAGGTTGAATGTCAATCTTTTAGCTGGCATGAGGTTGAATGTCAATCTTTTAGCTAGTTAGAAATTGAAATTCAATCCTGGATAACTGGCTGACGGTGAACGGTTTGGTCTATTTTTATGTGGCTATACAAAAACCGTTTTATATTATGTTTTTTTAAACAGCGGACTCCCATCTATGCATTTATAGACTAAGAAATCATTTTTGAAAGGTTATTATTCCATTGTAATAGTAATGTGGTTTTGAGAATACCCTTGTAAAGGTTAGTTTAGTTTTAGTTTAAACATATTTATTCCCAAGATAGAGTACATATATATTCTGGTATTATGTGATACTGTAATGAAAGCAAAACAGGAAAGGATAGGAATGAAAAACCAGTCTTATCTCGTCTCCTTTGGACTAAATATAACTGTATGACAAAATCGAGCTAACATCTGTAACAGGGCTAGGAATATAGTCTTAAAATATACTCAAACGCAAAAGAAAGTGTGCACTTTTTAAATTTGAGTATTCTCAGTTCTAAAAGAGGTATCCGTCTACAATTTGCAACATACTTTGCTCGAAGCATGTACTATTGATCTTCTTTCAATTTTACAATTAAAACTGGGCGGAGTCAAAATAACTAGCGATAGTGGATTTTTGCACGATTTGCACGTGCTGCCCATAGGAAATATACATGTCTACAAAAACTTTTTTTCTCAGTTTTTATACCTTTGATGAAAGGAAAAACACATTTGATTTCAAATCTGTGCTGTAATAAAATGCTACGACTTAGTGAAACTCAGCGAATTGAAGCATTAACAATGCTTCAACGGGATGATAACGTTATCTACGTCAGCAGAACGTTTGGGTGCCAAAGTAATGTCATAATTCTTTTGCACCAGCAATTTCAGCAAACTGGTCGAGTTGCTGTACGCCCAGGATCCAGCCGAACTCGGGTGACAACTGCTACTCAAAAATGGAATAAA
The DNA here is from genome assembly GCF_021730395.1 of Mercenaria mercenaria. Lineage (NCBI taxonomy): Eukaryota > Metazoa > Mollusca > Bivalvia > Venerida > Veneridae > Mercenaria > Mercenaria mercenaria. The sequence goes on from NC_069365.1 coordinate 87,058,047, forward strand.
ATTCCTCGTGACGTCATTCTACTGTTACGTTAGGCCTAAGCGTTGCCATATCAATGCTTGAATAAATAGTAGAGGTGGTCACACACGATATTTAAACAAAATAATGTTTGAGGAACAGGCAGCTTTTTTATCATCTGACAAGAAAAAGATTTACAACTTCCGTTTTTACCCCTGTTGGCTTTGAATAGCCAATAATCCCCATAAATGTCAAAATTATGAAAATAATCGAAACACATCAAACTGGCCATAAACTGCACTAAATTTTGGTACCAAACATGACATACTTTTAGACAAAATAATCTACTTCGGACAACATAATTTACTTCAGTTGACGAAAACCTGAGTGCACACTTTCTTTTGCGTTTGAGTATATGAAAGAAAAAAATATCAACCATTATTAATGTAAGTAAAAACGAAAAGAGGACAATGTATGGTGAAGAGACGTATTTACATCAATGCCGAAGTGATTTTTTGAATTATAGAACAAGTCAAACTTAGAACAGAAGAGAGAAAGAGGGATGAAATGGGAATGTCTCAGGGTTGCTAAAAGAATATCTTACTTTCGGACATGTATGTCTGTACATGAGTGAAAATAGTCATGTTATCCTGATCAGAAAGGTCTGGGTTTCAAAACAGAACAGTATTCAAGTCAATTACGAAATTCCGCAGATTATTTAGAAGATCTTTTCGACAACGATTAAAACTTCTGCATTCAGAACAGAAGTGGAAATTAGTTTCAACCTGTTCACATTGGTAAAATGGTGTGGGGGATATTTTTAGGTAATGATGTTGATCCAGTGCACTGCATTTTGTTCGTAGTCGTGTATGGAGCACCTGGAGTTTCCTGTTTCCGGTGTAATAATAGGCTGGAGTGCGCTGCTTGTTTTTTTTGTTTAGGTTAGTTTCAAATGATGAAAGTGTTTCAGAATTACGGATACCTGGTCTCAATACGTTCCAATCACATACAACGGAAGGCAAAATAGAGTTGAAATATAATGTTGTTCTTGCAGGTACACCATGTATATTTTCAGAGTTTCTTAGGTTGTAGCGAATATCACCAGAGTCAGGAACTAGGGAGGATAAATATTCTGGGGTCAGATTAGATTTCATTTTGAAAATGATAAGTCGATGTTTGTAACGTCTGTCGGAAAGTGACTCCCCGGGTATTTCTCTCTAAGTCTTCCAAGGAAACAAGTTTGGTAGCTCCAGAGACAATGCGAGCACATTCATTTTGAATTTTGTCGAGTAGATCCATTTCATACTTAGTAAAATTGCCCCACATTACGTCTGCGTATTCGAATATTGGCCTTATGAAAGAAATATATATGGTTTCAAGGGAGCGACGGCTTTGTGAGAATTTTAATTTACGCATTATGTATACCCTCTTCCATGCCTTTTCTACAATGTAGTTGATATGAGAATGCCAGCAACAATCATTTGAAATACAATGTACACCAAGATGTTTATGTTCAAGTACCTCGGGAATAATCTTGTTAAACATTTGACGAGGAGGATGTAGTTGAAAATTTCGTTTTCTTGAAATTAAAAGGGCTTCTGATTTGGAGGGATTGAATTAACAAGCCATTTTTCTGCCCAAGATGGAATTGTTTGGATATCAGATCGGAGCAGATTTGCCGCAATGTCCGGTTGCTGAACTATAATACATAGACTTTTATCATCAGCAAACAGGTTGATGCATGATCTGATTTCATCAACGATGACATTGATAAAGATAAGAAAAAGAAGAGGCCCGAGAATTGAACCCTGTGGAACTCCAGCTTTGAGAAATGCCCAGTTAGATTTCACTCCTGGCAGTACAAAACGTTGACGTCTATGTAAGAGGTAATCTTGAAACCATATGTGAAGAGAAGCTGTGATTTCTGCGTATTTTAGTTTACATAGTAAACCTTTGTGCCAGACTTTGTCAAAGGCCTTGGTTATATTGAAAAAGACCGCATGAACTTCTAGACAGTTATCGAGCGCTTTACAGAGAGTATCGTTTATGTTTATTGTTTAAACATATTGTATTGCCAATATATACACATATTAACAGATAACTACGTCAATTGTACATATAATAGGCAAAAGGGTCGACCCACAAGTTCTCGCAACATTAGTAACGGGTCTTCCCTAAGATGGAACCTCTTTTGACCTTATCGTTTATGAAAACAAGTTGATTAACTGTGGAGTCACCCGGAATGTAACCAGACTGTACAGGAGTTAAAAAGCGAAAATCATGAAGATGGTTAAAAACATGCTTGAAAATGGAAGAGTGGCATCATCAGAATAAGGACCTATACGGACTTCCCCACCGTTCAATGCATGACGAATGGGTTTATCTGTGGTAGTTGCCTCGGCCTGTAACCATTGTACGCCTTTAATGGAATAATGGGTCTTGTTTGGATATCATGCATCTGAAATGATACCCAAACTCTTTTCTGGCAATGTATTTCTGCGGTGGGCACAATAACAGACTTGATCCAAGGCGACACATTCGGTAAAAGGATTGATGCCGTCACTGGCCATAAAATGATGTTGAAATTCACCACAACCCCTCGTCAAAAGATCTACATCTGATTGACAATACTTTTCTATCTCTTTTTGAAAATCAAAGATGGAACCTCTTTTGAACTTTTCCTTATGCCATTCTAAGAAGGCTTCGCGGGCTTCGGGTTTCATACCGCCAGGATGATAGTACTCTGAGTCTAAGTAAAATCCCACATAGTTCTGGAATTTAGCTTTGTTTGCCCAATGTGAAAAATAGCCTTTAGCCATTTCGGTTAGACCAAACGTTTTAGGAAAAGATGACAATGGCATACTGAGAAAGCTCAAGGAATCAATCATTCTGAGTCCATTACATTTGAGGGAAATAAGTTTGCTTCCATTCATGATGATATCGGGTTTGGTTGTGGTATGACTGACAATATACCGCAAGATAAACAGCCCGTCATAATCTTGCAAATTGTGAGCTATGACCGTGAATCTTTTGTGGGTGGGGTTAAATAACCAAGTACAAAATTCGGCCACGGAATTATCACCCCTATAGGTCAGAGACCACCAATTCAAAAAAGTACAGGGAACTAACTGGGAATGAGGTAAGTGTATACCTGGGAATAAGGTAACGTCTGTGCGTTCTGATTGGTCAGTCATGTAAACAAACCCAGGAAGTGATTATTTTTTCAAAATTGACATTTTTTCACTGCATTTACAGTATTTTATTATACATTTTGACAAAAGTTGCTACATTTTATGTGTATTGAAAAAAAAGTTTTATCAAACGAATTTCTCCCGCCATGTCAATGATGTAAACAGGGGGTCATCTCATTCACACGAAAATTACTTAAATAAAGTATCACTATTCATATGTTTTTCGTCCGATATTTTGGTAGAACTAAGATAGTTCTTGAAAAACTTATAATTAGATATACATGTTTCGATGTATGGAAGGCCGTACACGCCATAATGTTACAATGTAAGTCTATGGGAAAACAATTGGTGGTCTCTAACCTATAATAGAGCTAAAACATGACTTTCGTCGGAAGTCATCACAGGTAATGTAAATGGCCACAAATCTGTTGTAAATGATGCAGAAAGACGTTTTCGTGCAAAAATAAGCGTGAAATTTGATTTTTTTTAGATTTTGGCCTCTTTTTTTTAACAGGTGTGCCCATTTTTATCTGAGTTTTTTGACCAAAAAGGGTCATTTTTATCTCTGTAATGTTAGAGATTGATCAAAATTATTAGACCTTATTTCTATTTTTTACGGAATGAATTGTATTTCAGCTTCCAAGTCAAATCAAAAGCAGACAACTGAGATTTTCACGAAAAATTGCAATCTGACGACGACAGGGACTGAGTCTGGGCATATAAATCGACAGGGGGTGACCTCAGTAAACTGTCCATATCTTTCTTAAAACTGAACCTTTTTTGATGAAACTTTGTACGACATTTGGTATTGGATCATGTTTCACAATATCACTGTAAAATTGGAAAATGTGATACGAAACATTCATCTATAGGTCAGAGACCACCAATTCAAAAAAGTACAGGGAACTTACTAGGAATGAGGTAAGTGTATACCTGGGAATAAGGTAACGTATGTGCGTTCTGATTGGTCAGTCATGTAAACAAACCCAGGAAGTGATTATTTTTTCAAAATTGATATTTTTTCACTGCATTTACAGTATTTTATTATACATTTTGACAAAAGTTGCTACATTTTATGTGTATTGAAAAAACGTTTTATCAAACGAATTTCTCCCGCCATGTCAATGATGTAAACAGGGGGTCATCTCATTCACACGAAAATTACTTAAATAAAGTATCACTATTCATATGTTTTTCGTCCGATATTTTGGTAGAACTAAGATAGTTCTTGAAAAACTTATAATTAGATATACATGTTTCGATGTATGGAAGGCCGTACACGCCATAATGTTACAATGTAAGTCTATGGGAAAACAATTGGTGGTCTCTAACCTAAACAGCATTTCCCTGGGTTCAGGTAACGTGTCGCAGTGATCATGTGGTTCCGTTATGTCTTTACGGATACATTCATCGCAAAAGCGTTGAGCACAACAAAAATTTGATATGTGCTCGCTTGTATCGAACCGACTCTCAAAATAAAAATAATGTAATCTGAAGGACCTCCAGATTCAGGAAAAACATATTTTGGAATGTGACAGACATGATTAGGTCCAACAATTTCCTTACATTACCTTAGACCCTGAACAAACATGACTTTTCTTTGTACCTACAACAATACTATGACATGTTAGACATTGACATACATACAGATTCACAAATACTTTACATTTTGCGACCTGTGATTTGCTTATGTTTTTGATAACACTTTTAAAGGTAATCTTACAGTCACTACAACTCACCTGTCTGCCAGGTTCACAGAGTTCCGTTGTATAACACTGACAAATGTTTTTACACTTGTGCTGTTCTAGATTGTTATAGCCCATGTATTCACAATAATAGATATGTACATAGAATCCTTTGATTGAAGTGATTCCATGTCATAATGTCCTCCGTGGTAGTATACGTGTATCACTTTAATCCCTTTCCTCGTGGTGAGTGGGGTGAACAAAAGTTTACCTTTACCGTGTTTGGAGTGAACCTTGATAATGTAGTCTGGGTACAGCTTTGTCTGGATTTTCTGGTACTCCTCTATTCCGCACGGCTGGTCGTATCCGATTCCAACACTGTCCAATAACGTCTGAGCTTCCTTCTTTTGTAAAATTTTATTGGATTGACGCATCAAATGCCATCGTTTCTTCCGTTCCTCGGTATTTGATTTTTGTGCATGGCATATACCTACAACAATGGATCGTGCAAAGCACATGCTGTCATTAGGATTGTTAATTTGTATGAGTGTTTGTTTGAGTTTTGTCATGTTCTCTATACTGACATACGAACCATGATATATATTTCTTCTGGATTTGCCGGATCCTTCGAGCATGCAGTTGAACATCATGAATCTTGAAATCTTCATTGCTTTGCATGACATTTTCAATTTCTTGAAGCAAAGTTTCAAATAGGACGTGTATTCCATGTTTCAAACTGGGATGATCAATAGAGACTCGAATTTTATCACTTGGCTTGGTCTGGCAGTCCTCTTTTATCTTGTCTACCATAGCATTGAATAGTTCGTAGGTAAAGTCATACGGCTGTTCATAGGGTTTGAATGTAACATCGTACACTTTACTTTGCGTCTTGAATTTTCTTGATTTTCGCTCCATTCTGGGTGTAATGTTAAAGTAGTTGGTTGCCAGGTCGTGTCGTTTCTCATCATGTTGATATTGCCTTGCTTGTTTACGTTTTTCCTCTAAACCCTCACGCCGTTCTTTTCTAGTAGCTAATATTTGTTTCTTTTTACTTAATGATAAACGATGCTTCTTTAGTTCTTCTTCATCATCTTCACTGCTATTCGAAGTATCTGAGTAAGGTATAATTTACATGGTGCTGCCATATTTGCTTAGGCAGAAATAATAAAATACCCTTGATGACTGTCCTTTTATACTGACTGAAACCAAGCTGCTATGATGACCTTGAAAAATCCTATAAATACGGCGACTGTCAGTACATCGACATCAGTTGATATTTAAAATCTGAAGAGACAAGATGGAAAGCAAAACCTTATACACTGATGCTTGTGTTTTGTTTCGTTTCCTTCAAAATACCAAGTAGATTTAAGTTGTATTTAGAATTTGTAGTTTCGACTAAAGCTAAAGAGCATTAAATTAAAGATTGTGAAATTTGTCACTGATAAATATCTTTAATTATTGGATATTTTTAGGCATATACAAAATATGTACATGACTGTGTAGAATCTACTCGATTTCACGTCGAACAAAATGAAAGTATAAAAAATTCCTACTTGGTGCTGAGTTTTTTTACTGTAAAAAGGAATATGGATTAAATACTGAAAGATATATATCATTTTGTGTCAGTGAATGACATTTCCTTTCGTCTGGATAAGTGTGCAACAGGAAAAATACACCATATTTAAATCTACACGCTTCAAAACATGACAAGCATTTCTCGACAAGTGCCGTCAGATCGTAAAACTTTCAGGCATCGTATTGTGTTTATTCTAAGGCGAAACAATACATCCTCATAAAAAAGGTAGCCTATCTCCCTACGTAATATTGCATGTTCAAATTTTGTTTCACGTGATTTTGTAAACCTTCTAATTTGAAACTGAAAAAAACGACAAAAATGGCTGAAAAATAGTTCAAAAATGAGCAATTTTCAGCGTTTAATATTTCATTCACTTGACAGTAGAATTTGTTGTTCTATGTGTCATTCAATAGTATAGGTTTTCTTGTTTTAAGAAAAAATGCCAGAATTTACAATTGTAGGAAAAAAAGGTTTTATTCAGTACAAGTCATACATGTTTTGATTCCTTTGTAATGTAATACCATATAGGCATTGTCCTAAGCCAACTCGTTGTTTAAGGAACGTTTCAGAGGGGTTACATCCCTAACGAGTAGGCACATATGCCACTTTGACCGGTGATGTTGTTTATATGACAGAAGATCAAGCAAAAATGTTTACGTTTCCATTAATCAAAATTTAAACTGCATATTTTAAGACCTCGGGGAAAATAGAATGTCTGTAAATAGTGCATAAGAAACATCATGTATATGTTTGTATTGTGGCTTATTTGTGCCATTTCGTTATTTCGTTCTATCGCAGCGGCAGAACGACAGACGTCGTTATGACGCCCCTGACGAACGTCGCCCCGCCAAACATCACCCCGCCGAATGCCGCGCAGCCGAACGTCACCCCGCCGAAGATCACCCCGCCAAACGTCGACCTATCGGACGTCACCCCGCCGAATCGCCCGGCCGAAGGTCGCCTTTCCCCTTCCGAAATGACAAAATATCATTAATTAAACTTGTGTTAAAAGGTAATAAGATTTTAATAGTTTAGATATATATTTCATAGTACCTAATGAAGTGTTATCAGAGGATATTGCTCACTTTTGCCCCCCCCCCCCCCCCCCCCCCCCCCCCCCCCCTCCTCTTCCTCCCCCTAATCTTTAATCCGTGAGTCCATCAGTGACACGATGTGTAACTTTTAAATTACAAGATTTTTTTTTCATGCAATAAAGATAGATAGAGGAAATGGCACAAATCAGCAACAACAGGAAATAAAAAAGATTTCTATCACCCCCTCAGCAAGGAGTGACATTGACCTTTCAAATAGGGGTCTAGTGTTTGCTCGCGACAATCCATTTCACTGAGACTGGTAAAAAGCATTTACTCAATGTATAATAAAGTATTACTTTGGACAAGAATAAGACGGACGGTCTGGTGGGCGAGCGGACGGACGCACGCACGGACGCACGCATATTGCCCTCTATCGATCTATATCTACTGAAAGAAATTTTTGCAGGTCTTAACTTACACATCGAGTTAATGATAAATGCACTGTTGAATTGAAAGTCGAGGGATAGGGTGGGGAGGGGGAGCGTGGTGGAGGAGTGGGGGCAAAAATCAACCATCACATGTTTGTGAAATTCTCTTACATACCTTATAAATATTTATATACCAAAGTAGTCAGAAAGTTATGGCAATGTTGTTATACGATTTTTGAATGAACTTGACTGCTAAAACTATTCAATTAACACTGTCGGGTTGTAGAGGGTTTATGGGAGGGGCATAATGTTTTCGAACCTAGCAACACACTGACAGTGAGCTTTGTCAAAATTTCAACAGGATTTCAATCGTTAGATTCTTACAGTAACAAAGTAAATACCTCCCTGTATCACACAAATTCATCACCATTCTCTGTCATTCAGTATAATCACTAAACTGTCATTCATTCATTCTTAGATATAAAGTCCATTACCAAAATCAAACTTTGCGAATAACTCATAGTACGGTCTCTAAACTATGTCGTCGGAGCGAGCTGTAGGCAATGAACTGAAGTCCTCGGAGCAGTGGAGTTGTGGGTAATGAATTTGCTCTATTGTATGATAACACTGAACGGTAGAAGGAATATATGAGGAATGTGTTACATAATTTAAGAAGTCGTTGGAACAACGGATAGCGCATTGTCGGCTATGTGATGGGGTACCACTTAAAATAAGTATACGTGGAACGAGTTACAGAATTAAAGAGGTCCTCATACTTATGTGATATGGAGCCGCTAAAGGGTAGAATCAACACACGCCTCGATGTAGGTTACATATATTAAGAAAGTCAGCAGTTTTTAACACACACAGCTTTATTTAAAACATGAAATATTCTTAGTCGATTCGGGTATGAATACATTTACCTTTACCGTCAAACATCTTCTTTCTAACTCGAATGTCAGTTTCGTTCCGCTGTTGTTCAGTTATCCTTCACCTTTTCTTTAACACATTTTCCTTCTTCCCGCACATTATCTAAGTTTTCTATTCTTCTCAACTAAACTCCACTTCTGAACTCCTCACTATCTCTCCAATTTGCTCTCCAACTCTCTTATTCTTTCTAAGCATATTAACAGAATATCTATAACTTTTTTTCCATGACTGAATTGCGTAAACATAACATGTTTACATGTATTTCAAAATGTTCATAGCAATTTTAAAAACATGCCAGACAAAATAAGTACACATATAACCGTATACAACAGATGTAAGAGCAATCACTTCTGGATATTTTCGTAAATAGATAACTAGTACTGAAATAAACAAAATGATTATGTCAAATCTAAAAGATAAATCATTCTGCTGTGATTCACTTTGGTACAGTTGTAAATAAAAACTTGCTGTCCAGATAAACAGAATAACATTTCTGAGCTATTAATGAAAGTTCCGTCGAAAACAATAGTAAAATAACTAAGGTCAATAAGATAAATTTCTGTTGAGAACTTAGCAATATCTGACCAGTTATAATAGTAACCAAAGTCATTTAGGCTAAAACTTAAAAGATAAAATATTCCGCCTTTACGAACTTTTCTAGAGTAGTCAATAACAACAATGATCTAGACATGTAAACACAATGATTAGTATTTCTAGGACTTATTTAAGTTTTCTACTTAAAACAATAACAGATAAAATATATACAATGATTAATTTACTGAAATCTTACCTGCACGCTATCGTTGTGTTACATCGTTATCGTAATCAATCAAGAATATTCAAAGTAATGAAGACTGTCAGATGTTGGCCTAGTTTGATCGCCTGGTATTACATAGTATAGTATGAAACTGGAAGAATACTTAACTGAAAACTGACCTGTGCGCTATCATTGTCTTACAGTTACCAGATTACCGAAGTCCCAGTAGAAGTTGCGAAAGAGAGTTTCCTTGCAATTCCTTAACCCAATTGGGTGTTTCGTTCCACTCAAATATTTAAAGTATTTTATCAAAACGGAAACCACTTGATTTCTATGTTTTTTTATGTCAACACCATCTATTAACTATTTACAAGTATTGAAGTATGTGTATGAATTACGTTATTGTGTAGTCTAGCGCAGAATTGAACTGTCAATCATCTTGTGCAATCTAAAATGTGATACGAAGGAAGCCATGGCAACAATTATATTAGCTTCTTACGATATCATCAAAACTATGAATAGTACGTTCAAAGGGTATTGTGGCAATCGGAATCAGAAAAAAAATACTGCATTAGTACAGACCTTCTTTTCTTTGCGTCCGCTTTTATGAAGAAGAAATTAAAAAGGTATATAATAAACTACGGAAGAGCATAAGTGCCAGGTGTATGTTATTTATAAACTCGAAATTTCGAGTTACGTATCTCGAATTTCGAGATATTAACTCCAAATTTCGTCTTAGTAACTTACGTATCTCGAAATTTCGAATTACTAACTACAATAGTTTACGTAACTCAAAATTCCGAGATATTAACTCGAAATTTCGACTTAGTAACTCGAAATTTCGAATTAATAGATAACATACACCTCGCACTAATGTTCTTCCGTAATAAACAGCTGAGTAAGCAATATATTAAATTTAAACTTTCCCGTCTAAAAATGGATAAAGTTAGCTAACAATTCACATAAAATTGGACAAATATTCACTGAACTACATTTTAATTCATCAATTCCGTAACAGGGCTTTTTCATAATAATTTGCAGAAGCTAAATCTTATCAAAGTTATACATCATCCGAAAAGATCTCCAGAAGTGGTAGTGCTTTTTTAAAAAAAAACTGTGAGCCCAAAAGTAATGGCAAATATTGACTCAAAATATGTCCTTGTCGCTAAATTAAGATATTTCTTAACCAAACCTTAGTGTTATTTAAAACATAAATAAAAATAAAAAATGAACGAAAAACACTGTATTACGGGATAGGTGTATCAAACATTAACTCTGCTTAAAATCAAACACAATCTGCCAACATGGCTAAGGCCTAAAACAATTCTTTGTTTCCGGTAACATGCTAAATAAAACAAGCAAATTCGATGAATTGGTATCCCCCGCCGAAAGGGTTTGTGGTGAGGAATGGCAAAAAAATATATCCGGCAAAAAGTTAAGGATGTTAATAAGAAGCAAATAAGTTCATTAGTCAAAATCAGTTTAACAGAAAACAAATGTTTAATAAAAGAGTACATAATAAATGTATGATACTTTGATCCTGACTAAAGAATTTATTTTGAATGGGATATGCTTACTGTAATAAGCTAATTATAGCTTTTAAAATTAAATGCAGTTAATTGAAATGTGAGCTTGAAGTTTAACTGGAACGAAATATTGTCTTTGAGTGGCTTGGCACCAGGTGTTGCTGTTTAACATGTACATTTGAACTTAAAAGAACAGATGTTCTTAAGAGAACACAGGTAAGATATCTTGAACATGGCTGAGGACAAGGTTTGTGCAGTCACAACTTAATATATTTATTTTTTAGGGGGTGGGGGTGCGGGGGAACGGGAGAGGAAACAAAATTTCACATGTTGATTATAAATATTGATGGAAAATTAAAAATGAAAAAAAAACGGGTAAAAGGGTGAAGTTGGGGGTGGGGATGACTGGGTGATAAAGTGAGGTGGGGGAATGGTACAACTTGCATGTTGATAAATAATCATGGAAGGTTTGAAAAAAATCTAAAATAAGAAATGAAAAAAAAATAATTTTTTTGGAGGGGGAGAGTGGGGTTGGGAGGGGGAGGGGGTGTGACCAAGGCAAGTGGGTGACCAGGTGTGGGTGCGCAACTTCACATATTTATAATAAATGTTCACAGAAAAGAATAAAAGAAATTTAATGAAATTCTGCCAAATGGTAAATTTGTTATGTACAAATATGTGGATTTTTAGAAAATTAAAGGGCAATAACTCTGAAGTTACAATAGAAACCCGTTCGAAATTGTGTGTGCACAACCACATTATAGTGCTCTACATTCTGTTAAAGTTTCATAGTTCAAGGTCAAATATATCAAAAGTTATGATGCAGAAATTGCCATATCTATAGATCTATAGTACCCTATATAGTTAACACTGTAAACTTCTAAGGGCCATAACTCTGGCGTTACTTAGGCAATCTGTCTGAAACTTGATGGGCCCCATAATCTCATAGTGGTGAACATGTATATGAAGTTTGTTTAAAAAAATTTAAATAAGGATTTTTTTTTTGGTGGGGGGGGGGGGTGGGGGGTCGGGGGGATAGGGAGGGGTGTGATCAAGGTAAGGGGGTGACCAGGTCTGGGTACACAACTTCACATGTTTACAATAAATTTTCATTGAAAAGAATGAAAGAAATTTAATGAAATTCTACCAAATGGTAAGTTTGTTATGTACAAATATGTGGAATTTTATAAAATTAAAGGGCAATAACTCTTAATTTACAAATAAATCCAAACGAAATTGTGTGTATACAACCACATTATGGTGATCTAAATTCTGTTTTAAGTTTCATAGTTCTAGGTCAAATATATCAAAAATTATGATGCAGAAATTGCCATATTTATAGTACCCTATATAGTTAACACTAGAAATTTCTAAGGGCCATAACTCTGGTGTTACTTGGGCAACCTGACTGAAATTTGACGGGCCGCAAGAACTCATAGTGGTGAACATGTATATGAAGTTTTAAATAAATATTCCTAACCATTTCCTAGATATGGCTCCGGACGGACGGACGGACGGAAAGACGGACGGAAGGACGGACGGACGGACAACGCCAAAACTATATCCCTCCGACTTTCGTCGGGGGATAATTAAGGTAGGTAGGTCGAAACCTTTTTTTAAGTAAGACTTTTCGGAAATTATTTTTATGTCATAAAATGAATACAAATAAAGGGGTTATGCCTTTAGAGCATCAGTAAGTTGATTTCTAACACATTTGACCATGTTTAAAGCATAAAAAAGTGCAGTTCTGCAATGTTTTGTTATAAAGTTGAAAAAGTATTTTCCAATGCAATAAAAAATCATTTAGGGTCGGGCCAGAGATTTAGGGTAGGTCGGGATACCGGAAACAAATATTCTTTACGCCTAACACTATGATTAATATATACAACTATATCGAACTTCTGTTTTGAGACGTAACTTTACCACTTTAATCCGACAACATATGAAAAGGCTTTATTATGTGAAAACATAGTTTCAATTGAATCAACACATACGCGACTGAAGAAAACAACAACACGTTTTGTTGTCACTATGGTGTATAAACAAACACTTCACACAATGTCATATAGTCATTCATCTCGTGTTTGATTTTCAAGAACTTCCCGTAGAGTGTATTCTCGCATGTAATTGTAAGCCGAAAAGGATCTTTGACAATCGCTGGACCGAAGTATGTACCGCAGAGTTTCCCAACATCGTTGGTGACGTCATCACGTCTGCTCGACACAGTTACTACGAAATTTGTATTGCGGTGAACTAGAATACAATAAGATATCTTTTTGTACACAAGGTACATGTTTTGATTCAGTTTACAAGTTAACCAAAATAATTGAGAATCTATCATTTCTGAACATTATAGAGTAAGTGTTCTAACTCGTATAGTTTCTAGGTGAATCAACACATTCTAAGAAGGTGAAAAAAATATGCCACGCAAATATAAATAGTGTTTGATAGTAGCCCTCTGTATGAAACCACTCAAAATTTCCCATTTCCTGACAAAGTCGTCCGTTTACTTTATAAAAAAACACCACGTTTTTGATGGTTTGGCAAAGGAAATTGGCGGGAATTCGTATCAGATGAACAAAAGCAAGAGAGAAATGATTACCCTTAATCGAACTGAGCTCAAATGGGTATTAAAATATAGTGTAAGAAAGGTTTGACCTAGTGACCTGTTTCTGACGTTTCTTCGAACTTGACCTTGAAGACAAATATTCTAAGACACAGGTTACATGTAGAAAGTCGAAATTACCCGCCTGTATAATTGATAATATGAATAAGGCAATGCCTCAATCGGGAATCGTTACAGTCCATGAGCTTGCCCATAAATATGCTTTGTATCGATTTAAAGGTAGATTTTGGAATAAAAAACAATACTGCACATATTTGTACTGATGTGCAAGACGTTGCGGTTCGGACAAGTTATGTGGATGCTTATTACGCACAAGGAAAAAGCGCATTCTTCCAAATAACCCGAAGTCAGACGCTATGTGTACGTGTCGGAAGACCACATTTTTTAATTCAATAGTATATCTCATTCGGTATATATCGCATGTTACCGTAGAAGGATCGATCCCGATTTTGCGACGAAAATCGGTAGGATCGATTCCCTATTAATGTTTATCTATTTTATGGCATGCCTATAGTTTGTCCCCAGTATAAAGAAAAGTCTAGGTTTTATAAAGACAATCATTTTATTAGGTTTCCTGTAGATCAAGTAGAAAATGTTGCCTCTAAAGTGAGAACAAAGTTCTTCTATGATCTGAACTAGTGACGTATTTTACCTTCGCATTTGGTATCGATTATATACAGAAAAATATTCTTAAGAGATTTATAATAAGTACGCCCTCTTGTGTGTAAGGTACTTCTGAATGTTTGTTAAACTGGGAGTAATGGCGTAACGTCATTTATACGGATAACGAAGAAGAAAGCCCGCACATTGCATACGGATATGAAAATAATTGTATGCATTAATGGCAGCCAATGAGCAAATCTATTAAAACAGCAACATTACCGTCTTTCTAAAGATGAGACATGAAATTATAACATTTGACATGTTAAATAATTCCAAATAATGTCTTAAAATCAGTATAAAATAAGCTGCACTCTCTAATCGGGGGCAATCATTAAAAAAAACAAGGATGAAAGCAGTTTCAAAACACTTTACATGAACCTCAAATTTTACATTGTAGAAAAAAGATCTGTTTGCAAAATTGTGAATTTCACACAGAACCTCATTATGACAACTTGTTTGAGGTACAAACTTTTCAAATTAGTCTAGGAAAAAAAGGCAAGTACACAACCTTTTTCGATTTGCTAATTTTCTAATTTTGCTATGAAGTTTCGAAAAAATCATTGTTTAATTCATTATCCATTGTAGAAAGATACTTCATCCAAACTTGTAGAACTAGCTTTAGAAGGTTTTTGTTTATTATTAGATCCAATGTTCAAGTTTTAGACCTTAATGACCTTATTTCTAACTTGACCTAGATTTCATAGAGACAAATAACACTCTTAATATTTTTCATATACAAAAATATATATCAGATAGAAACTGTGGCCTCTATAAAGTTAACTATGTGAAATAAGACAGTTGAAACTGATACAATAACCATGATCCTGGTCTTAATACAGCAATTTTTTAGAATATCTATTATCAAAGTTTACCGAGAACTTGTAACTATAAACTTTCTATGTAAGTTTGATATAGAGATTGCTTAAGAAAAGTGACAGGTAATGTGTTGCCAATTAGAAATATGGTCATGTTTACTAATGCAAGATCGAAAAGAATGGATATCTGGTGATCATATATATGCAAATTTTCATAAAAATTGCTCAAGAAATGAGGTCACATAAATTTCTTACGCCAGCCATCGCCCCTCAAGTAGATTTCAACTTCCTTTACGGGACCGGGTGTACCGAATTCCACCGCCCAATAAGAGACTGGAGTATCTGTATGGGTACAGGTTAGATAAATAGACGCAATACTGTTCCTGTCCGTGTTTCCATCAATGGCCTTGTCCGCAGTAAATCGAACGCCGTCTATGCGTGTAGAGGACTGCCACGCTGTAGCTCCTTTTAAAAGATCCACATCTACAAAATAAACATTAAGTTATATTTTTAGGTCAGCTTACAAGTCACTTTTCTACAATTTCAACATGTATAAAGGTAAGATTATTAAAAAATGTCCTAGTTAAATCTGTTTCTGTAATATTGACAAGCCTGCATTACTGAAATTTGACACTTCTTGACATTAAAATACACTGGTAGCCAATCAATATCATAATTTACTGCAAAATTTGGTATATATTTTACTACATTGAGGGAAACCCTAGCTACTCGATGTTACACTGAATTTATATCGCTTCATTCAGCGTGCCGCCAGGCATATGCTCTACGTGTCATCCCCGGCACACAGTTAACCCAAAATATTTGAAATCTGTAAATGCTTGATATGTTAATTCCTCAATCTGGCTTGTAATCAATTCACTGGGGTACACGGTGTCCGAGATAGCTTTTTTTGATGGCATGTAAACGGGGAGAACTCGTGAGATTCTCACCAAGCACTTGTGTTTAAGAGGAGTTTTTGTCCGATGGGTGCCTCAGATGTTACCGAGGAGCCAAAGCTAATAGGGTCAAATGTGCTAAAGAAACGCTGAAAAGGTTCTCAAGTTTAGATGAGGGCACAATGACAATAATGACTAGACTAAAACAATCCACCAGCAATGACAATGGCCAAAATAACTTTCCTTGACCGACAACGGCCATTATAACATTCACTGCATAGATATGGCAAAGATAATCTTCTTTAAATGACACATGATATTGGCCATGATATTCTTTCTTGAATAGCAATGGCCATGATAATCCTCATTGGTCCAGTTACCACACCCTGAATGACAATGATGAAGGTAATCTTTATTAAAGGACAATGGTCCAGATAATCTTCCAAAAATAATTATCTCCACTGGATGACAAAGGAACCTACCTCTAATGACAAAAACCCAGAATACCTTTTTTGAACGAAAATGGCCAGAATGAACCCTAAACATGAAATTATTACAAACTTGGTGCAATCTTTTTAACCTTGTTGCTTGTAACATACTGTAAAACTAATACTAATTGATTATGGCAGTAATGTTTCAAGTAGTAATTTTTTTCAGACGTCAAAGTTGGATGTATCTGAGATACGTGCATGTAGTTAGGAATATTTGAATCGCATTTTTGTGTGTATTATTTCATTCATTTCATAATAAAGTTGTTGTGTTTAACGTCGCACCGACACAATAATAGGTCATTTGGCGACTTTCCAGCGTTGATGGTGGAGGAAGACAGCAGGTGCCACTCCGTGCGTTATTTCATCACGGGCGGGTGCACCTGGGTAGAACCATTGACCTTCCGTAAGCCAGCGGGATAGCTTCCTCACATGAAGAATTCAACGCCTCGAGTGAGGCTCGAACCCACATCGATGAGGGGCAAAAGATTTGAAGTCAGAGACCCTAACCAATCGGCCACGGAGGCCCCTTCGTTTCATATTAAGTCGGTTTGAAGAGTACTTTTTTTAAAATGCTGCAATTATAAATACTTAAACAAACTCAAATTATTTACGTTTCATACTAAAATTCAAACATAACTATGCATTACATTATTGAAACAAATCGTTAACATTTCATATCATTTCATACAAAGCTAGTCTTTACAATATCAAATTAGATTATTTCTATTTCATACTAACTTCATTTCAAACCTATTCATTACAATATCATCTAAAACAATTTATACTTTTCTTACTTGACGCCCAAAATTGTACGCGCTTGTATCATGTCTAACGAATATAGTATATCATACAGACAACATATGTGGTACCGCTGGTATCTATATACTTTTCTATTCATTTTCCTATTAGGAAAATGGAACTAAATCATTATTCGAAACAAAATTTGAAAAAAAAGACAGTAAGAATTGTTTCTAACTTGAGGGTTAGAATTGTTTTAACAACAATAACATAACATATAAGATTGAATTATTTTCTCCCTCACTTCGTTCGTCCGAAAATAAATTATTTCTTTCCTTTACTATATAACTAATACCAAACAAACAACTTAACACAAAATAGGTTTAAAAGATGGTGGTTTACTACTGTTCATATCAAATCAATAGCACAATAACACAATACAACAATGGAACGCCTTCAAAATATATATACTAGTAGTCAGTATACCTTAATTCTTTCTAAATATGCATGTACTTAAGCAATCAATATGCCAAATGAAACATAACATATACCGGACTATTTATGAACATATGCAATAAGGCAGAATACAGAAAGGACAGTTCATATGTAATACGACAAATACTTGTCACATTATCTTAATCTTTTCGCATTTTGTTTTTAATTTCATCTAAAACTACCGAGAAAGACAGGTTAATCGTATGCTGCGAGTCGGCTGCCCCAACCCTAACTCTTTTCTAATTTTTATAATATTTTTTATATATGAGGGGGGAGGTAGGGAAAATCCGAGGCTCTGACCAGCGAAAAGGCTCTCTCCACCCCCTGCTTTCCGAGTATTTACTAACATCAATGTTTGCAGAAGATAAATTAAATGTGCCAAACAGAACAAAAACAATATGAAAAAACTGGGTAATGTCCGTGAACTGTCATCCAATTATAAATCGATGAATTTCTTACAGAAATAGTTCAGTTAATATGATTTTTACAGAATTATAAATGACATTAAGACCATCTCCTCATATTTCTGCAAATACTATGCCAGGATTTGGCGAACCTGCGTGTTATCGCTTTGTGTAGTAAACCTCGAATGAACTATAGCCCGCGCTAACTCATGAAAACTTCGTGCGTAAATTTAAACCAAATTTAACTAAAAAACAAGAAAGAACCATAAAGTACCAAAAAGAAAAAGATATTATTTCTTTCCTTTACTATATAACTAATACCAAACAAACAACTTAACACAAAATAGGTTTAAAAGATGGTGGTTTACTACTGTTCGAAAAAACAAAAATGTCGCGACTAAGCCCTGAGTTTATAGCTATATGTTGTAAAACTTGTAACCTCTTGTTTAATTAAAATGAATTTAACCATCAGAGGATCTGGTGGATTTCCATCTACCGTGTTTTTTCAACAATCTACCATCTATTTCATCCGTACTACAAATGTATTTGCAACCCAGAAGCTCTGCCACTTCGTAACTACGTAATGTATTTCCAAATTGATACAATCGCTTATAAAAATATATCTCTACTTCTTGAATAAGATAAAGGATTTGAAGTATCTACGAGGGTATAATTGTTACTAGTTTTGAAAATTTTCACTTTTGTAAATACATATTGGTTAGAGGAGACGGTCAAGCCTACAGCTGCCAAATAATTCTTCAACCATGATACCGGACATAGTTTATTTACTGTCTTAGCAATGACTATTTCTGAACCTTTCTTATACTGATCTATTTTACTCTCTCTCTCTCTTAGAAACAAAGACATGTGATTTTCATGAATATGGACGTATTTCATTTGTAAAGAACTTAATTTATTAAATCTTAAGAAGCCCGAAAAACCCAAGAATACACATTATACATATTCTATTGTCTTTTAAATTAATACTTTCTGTACTACTATACAGTTCTATTATACTGTTTATAATGTCTACAGTAACTAGTTGCTTTTTGCAGGTTGTTTTACACAAAACACGTCTACTACAGTCAGAAATAAATTTAAATAACTTGTTTGAACACGAATTGTCTAGAAATGACAATTCGTCACTTCCAGTTTATGACGTAAAACTATCCTTCCAGAGCAGAGTCAGACACTTCACTGATAGTTAATTCACACAAAAAGGCAAACCGTTGTCACTTTTGCGGGTAAACTAACCAAACCGTGTTTTCCGCACCAAATTTGCTGAAATGTCAAATGTTTCTTGTTGGTATTCTTGGATTTCGAAGCTAAAACTATGTCCGGTATCTTCTTTGCTGCAGCGCCAAGAGAACCATGATTTGATAACTGCGATATCTCTTTCCATATTGCATGCTTTTAAAAATCCTGAAAATACATTAATCCAAACTGTAATACCTATAACCATGATAATGTACACCAAGACAACTATAATGAAGATCCTTGGAATGTGAATTCTATCTCTTCACATATTTCATAATGATATTTTTAACAGCATCCGTTCACAAATATATAAATATTTTATCTATATGCTTGTCTGTTTAAAAAAATGGTTTCAAAATGCCAATCCACCTCTTCTCCACAACTGTTAATCTTAAATAATAATGATAATTGTACATTTTTAATCTGATAATTTTTAACTATGATAACTTTAGATCCTTCTACAAAAAAATACAATCTTTAATCGATTCCTCCGAATGACTAATGTAAACTAACAATATCTCTTCACAAAAACTGTAAATCGTTTAAATCAGATTGATAACTGTAGATCATTAATCTGATAATTTTTCACGAGCTAGGATAACTGTAGATTCTTAACAATAAAAATACTATCTTTATACGATATTTCCGTATGATGAATGTATATCATCTCTTCACGACACCCGTAGATCGTTAAATCAAAATGATAACTGTAGATCATTAATCTGATAATTTTTACTAGGATAACTGTAGATCCTTTTACAATAAAAATACTATCTTTATACGATATTTCCGAATGATCAATGTTAAACTAACATCTTTTCACGACAACTGTTGGACGTTAAGTCAAATTGATAACTGTAGATAATTAATCTGATAATTCTCACTAGGAAAACTGTAGATACTTTTACAAAAATTACAATCTTTATAGGATATTTCTGAATGATAAATGTAAAAACATCATTTCAGGACAACTGTAGATCGTTAAGTCAAAATGATAATTGTAGATAATTGATCTGATAACTCTTCGCTAGAATAACTGTAGATTCTTTTACAAAAATACAATCTTTATACGATATTTCCGAATGATAAATGTTAAAACAACTCTTCACGACAACTGTAGATCGTTAAGTCAAAATGAAAACTGTAGATAATTAATCTGATAATTTTTCACTATCATAACTTTAGATCCAATAGGTACAAAAAATACATCTTTATACGATTCTTCCAAATGATAAATGTAAAACTTACAGTAACTCTACACAACTGAAAGTCGTTACATCTAAATGATAATTGTAGATAATTGATATGATAATTTTGTACTAGGATAACTATAGATCCTTTTACAATAAAATACGATCTTTATACGATATTACCGAATGATAAAAGTTAAAACAACTCTTCATGACAACCGTAAATCGTTAAGTCAAAATGATAACTGTAGATAATTAATCTGATAATTCTTCACTAGAATAACTATCTTTTACAAAAAACACAATTTTTATAGGATATTTCCGAATGATAAATGTAAAACATCTCTTCAAGACAACTGTAGGTCGTCAAATCAGAATGATAACTGTAGATCAGTAATCTGATGATTTTTCATTAGGACAACTGTAGATCCTTTTTAACAATAAAATACTATCATTATACGATATTCCAGAACAATAAAGGTAAACCTAACAGCATCTATTCTCTAACATCTTCTAAAAAGATATATAAAAAGTATATCTTACAGTTGACGGTTTGTTTATATCATATGAATTATAACTATTGCCATTATAATATAATTATGCATGTATATATCATGTCAGTAATTGATTGCCTAAATGGAAATTGTATAAATGGATACTTAAAGGCAATATCTATTTTAAGGGGTATTTGTCTAAGAATGAATGTGATTTTAATTAGGTTATGTGATAGTATAAATTGTATTTGGTTGTTGTTGTTGTTCAGAAAACCAAATTTAAAATTAAGATGCATCATTTGTACTTTGTACTGATCTATATCTCCCTGTGCTACTTTCTATAAATAAAGATGTTATTATTATTATTATTAGAACAACTCTAAGTCGTTAAATCGAAATGATAACTAGATAATTAATCTGATAATTTTTCACTATGATAACTGTAGATCGTTTTACAATAAAACCATCTCTTCACGACAACTGTAGGTCGTTAAATCAAAATGATAACTGTAGATCAATAATCTGATAATTTTTCACTAGGATAACTGTAGATCCTTTTACAATAAAACCATCTCTTCACGACAACTGTAGGTCGTTAAATCAAAATGATAACTGTAGATCAATAATCTGATAATTTCACTAGGATAACTCGATAACTGTAGATCCTTTCACTATAAAACCATCTCTTCACGACAACTGTAGGTCATTAAATCATAATAACTGAAGATCAATAATCTGATAATTTTTCACTAGGATAACTGTAGATCCTTTTAGAATAAAACCATCTCTTCACGACAACTGTAGGTCGTTAAATCATAATGATAACTGTAGATCAATAATCTGATAATTTTCACCAGGATATAACTGTAGATCCTTTTACTATAAAACCATCTCTTCACGATAAATATAGATCATTAAATCAAAATGATAACTGTAGATCATTAATCTGATAATTTTTCACTAGGATAACTGTAGATCATTTTCTCAAAAAAAAACTACTTTCTTTATACGATAATTCCGAATGATGAATGGAAAACTAACAACATCTATTCACGACAGCTGTAGGTCGTTAAATCAAAATGATATCTGTAGATTATTAATCTGATAACTTTTCACTAGGAAAACTGTAGAGCCTTTTACAATGGATATGGTAACTTTAGAACATAAGAACATTTATGAAAAAATTATCCGAATCTATTCACTATAACTATAGATGCTGACCATAATTCCTTTTCAAAATTATTTGGTTAGAAAGGCATTACTTTAATAGTGTATACGACAATGTAGTTAGAGCTACAAAGGGAGGTAATCAAAGACAACAAATTCAATGAAACCTAATATTCATAAATATTCAAACTTTTGTCGAACATTGTAGAAAACAATTTTCATGCAAAAGATTTAAAGTTTACATATTTTATTTTAATATTTATTTAACGAAGAAAGGGCAGCCACATTTTTAAACAACTTTAAATCGAACTTGAACATGAAATTCCCTTTTTTCTCAAAACTTTAATGTTTTTATTTGACCCTCAAATTTCACTTTTTCTATATGACCCTCAAACCCTTTCACTTTACGTTTGATGATTACATGTATATTTATATGCCGCAAATCCAGAATATGACTGTTTACGGTTACGGTCAATGGATTTACACAATAGAGCTGACGGTCTACTTCAACAGTACATTTCTCATCTAAAAGCTCAAAAAATCGCTATGACATAATTGTGGTGTTTTAAATAATAGATTTTATTTTTCAAATTTACAGAACTTGGCAACGTCGCAAAAAGAATTTTAAACCCGTTTCTGATTATATCTTCTATAGACGTGTTTACTTTCAGCTCTTGTAAACAAAAATCTACTTTTTTACAGTCTTTTACGGTAATTGATACACTTTTACGCTCAATTGGAATCAAAACATTTCAATTATCATACTTAACTTTACTTTCCGTTACTGTTGCCGCCTGGCTGCTCTGTGATGACTGCTGGTTGGAGTGCCTGCTGTGGTCTGGTAACTGTATAGGCAATCTCTGGCGAAATTACCTGGCAAGTGACAGGAGAAGCACTGCCTGGAGAATCCTCCATTCTTGAATATTTCCTTCATGTGTCAACTTCTTGGCACTAAACGACCAAAAACTGAATACTAACTCGTCCAGAATAATGTCCCTTTCTTTGTCCAACGCCTTCTCAATTTATGTTGTTATTTCGATATGGATGTGTTTTATGGAATCCGGAGGCGTTCCATTAGGAATTCTATGTTCGTCCCCGCTGGAAAATAAATTCTCGTCTTTGCTCATTGAAAATACTATGCCAGGATTTGGCGAACCTGCGTGTTATCGCTTTATGTAGTAAACCTCGAATGAACTATAGCCCGCGCTAACTCATGAAAACTTCGTGCGTAAATTTAAACCAAATTTAACTAAAAAACAAGAAAGAACCATAAAGTACCAAAAAGAAAAAGATAGTATTGAATACTGTATAGGGCTTTCCAAAATGGTCTGGTTCACAGTTTTTGAAATTCGCACATTTTCTTAAACCGCGAAATGAAATTTTTCGCGGAAGTATTTTTTCTATAGAGTATACTTGATTAAGTTTCTAATTGTCCGCTTTTAGCACATGTTTTTAAAATGCACCACCATAATCGGGTATAAATGAATTGAATTTTGACAGAATTATGTCCCTTCTTACCTTAGATTTTTTTGTTTAATTTTTTGATAAAGTCAAATATCTCTGTTACTATTAAAGCTTTTGACTTGAAACTCAAATTAGTTATTTACTATCAAAGTCTACACCAGTAGACACAATTCCCATATCTCTGATCTGAATTTTGACAGAGATATGTCCTTTTATTTATTTTTTTTTTACTGGCAAAGCTCTAATTCAGAGTCACGCACTGAGAAATGTCGAGCGCGCTGTCTTACGGACAGCTCTTGTTCATTCATTCGCCCACACACTTAGACACACATGCAGGCATTCATTCATCCACTCATGCACCCATCAATCTGCTGTTTCACTCACTCACTCACCCACCCACTCTCATTCACTCAATCACTCACACTCACTCATTCCTGTCCACCCTCTCATTTGTCCACTCATCCGTACTTAGTCAGTTGACAGGAAGCGCCTCTTATGACCATATACAACATACTAATTGTTGTATTTGTATAATATATATGTAATAATCTCATATGAGTAATTATCTTAATAGTCTCCTGTAACTCTTAGAGAGTGGCCATTTACATTGTATGATTTTTACTGTTTATATGTTTTTACTATATGTAAATGGATGAGACTGAAATAAAATAAATATATATATAAATAAGGTAATCATAAATAATTCGTTCGCTCACAACACAGGGGATTATTGTTTTATATCATTATTTAACAAGACATGCACATCATTATCGCCTTGCTTGAAATTATATTAAGTTCACCCATTACTCAATGGATGACAAACTAAGATCTTTTGTATCAGCAGGTTTAATCAAACCCGACAAAAACTATTAGTGTAAGCGCTTTTGTTCGGTCAGACGACTATTGTGTGCATCATTAAAAGCAATTATCACGCATTTAGAGTAAATGCAGACGATCAAATAATATATAGGTATCGATTGTAGGACATTTGCCCCCCAGGACATTTGCCCCCCAATAAAAAAATGAACTACTGGACATTTGCCCCCCAGTTGAAATGCCGGATAGGACATTTGTCCCCCACTGCTTATTTTTAGAATGGACATTTGCCCCCCAATATTTTTGTCCTATATACCAGTAGATATGATTGTGTATTATGTTGTTTTATTATCAAAATTACTCTAAAAGGCAATTTTTCGTCCTAAAAACTTTTTTTAATTTGATAAAAATTTGATGAATATGTTAATTGCATCCAGGTGTTAAGGTAAATAATAGCCTATTATTGAGTTATAAAAGGGCTCATAACAACATAATATTTTTTAATTTGTGCAATGTTTTTAGCACTCAAACTTGTTAATTTGGCAATTATGTGCTAGAAAATTGTAAGAAACAAAGACATTGTTATCCGCAATATGATAATTATCTTCTAATAAGTTCATAAACAATCACTGGGGGACAAAAATATTAGGGGGGGGGGGGGGGGGGGGCAAACGTCCGTTTCAGAAATAAGCACTGGGGGGCAAATGTCCTATCTACCATTTAAACTGGGGGGCAAATGTCCAGCTGTCCACTTTTTCATTGGGGGGCAAATGTCCTGGGGGGCAAATGTCCGGATCCCATAGGTATCGCACAGTATTAAGGCGTTTTAAAATGTAAACAAACAATATACAATACAATACAATACAATACAATACAATACAATACAAAGATTTTATTAGCATTAAACATGTTATAGTGTTTATAGCCACAATATAATATATATATAGCCACATATATTGGTGAGAGTTAATACAGAGGCATTGATAGATCATTTTAACATTCACAGTGATACATATCCCTAATATGAATTGTATTTTCACTAACATTCAAGTTACAATGCTTTTCTTTTTTCTCCGGCAAAGTATATGTATTTTGCTAAATGTAACTGAACCAATTTTTGTTCTGAAAACATCAAACTATCAAATTTATTCATGGTTGGCCAGTGACAGAAATATGGCCGAAGATACTTTCTCCTAAAGTCTCTATAAAAAGGACACACCAGCAGAAAATGATACTCTGTTTCAACTACATTCATCGAGCAACAACGGCATTTGCGCTCAGACTGTGGTATATTATAATATCTTCCAGTTTCTATTGATAATTCATGTGAAGAAACTCTAAACTTTGAAAGTGCTATTCTAAATTTGGGTATAGCTTTATTATCTAAATAACTTTCAAAATTAAAGTCATGTTTAAATACACAGTATGTTTTCAGTTTACTGGAGTTATTTATACTAGCATGCCGTTGTTGATGATACATAAATAATCAATTATCAAATATTCTCTGTCTTATCATGAGAAAATTTATCCCCTCATGTACATTGCTGTCCCAAACATTACTCAACCCATGTTCCTGCAACAGTTTCTTTTTATCTGAAAGGCCCAGTTTCTACCATTATAAGATCTTGACGCATTTGTATCTAACCTTAACATTTCATAAGTTTTATATATTAAACTATTATGTGGTGACTTCAGAATTTTGAGCCAGTACTTGATCATTCTAACCTTACGGATAATAACAAGTGGTACCCTACCTAATTCACCATACAAAGCCACGGTATTTGTTGAACGCTTCACTAATAAGATTCTTCTTAGAAATTTAGTGTGAACAAGTTCCAAGTCTGTAAACAAACAAACCAATAACATAAAATTAAGTCAATACACTACGTTTACGATGCAAACAGTGATTCCTCGTTGGCCAAGCGGTAAAGGTATTCGTATTATAATTTTCGTCGGGAGTTCCATTCCCAGACCCGTAAAAAATATTTTTAAAACTGTATGTAATATCTCTTTTTTTTTCAATACCATACATCGAAGACAACACGAGTTAGTTAATCTAAGTCTTACTTGTTCACCAACTTATATATGTCACTATTAACACGTAATTATGTTTGACTACACTTCGCCTTTAATATGATCTAATGTTTTCTGAAGCTTTCCTGTGATATTTTTAAAGATCAACAGGTTAGTTTTATAAATTTTATAACAATCTTACACTTCAGTTTAAATAGCATTGCCCCGTCAACACAAAACAAAGTATTGGAAACCAGAAAAAAATCTTACACAAAGTATGTAAATTAAACGCAAAATAAAAATATATCGGACGGATGCAAGGTTCGAACCGTTAAAACTATCACCAGTAAATGATTACATGTCCATCCACTCACACCACTGCACAATCGAGCCAACTATTGATTTTACTTCGTATATCTTTTGGTTTAAACGAGAGTGCTACTGATTGTTTATTTACATATTACTAAAATTAAAAACACCATAATACTGTGCGGTACTTTTTTATAGACTTTATATATTTTTGTATAAATTTTGTTTATTTACATGTGATTTAGATAAACTATTAAAATTTGAAATTATGGTTTGATACAATTATTCGATGACTGTTAGCATATATGTATATATATAATGAATCGAGTTGTCATAAATTAAGTTAGAGTAACCTCCCTTTTTTGAACGATAACAAACATGTAAAACATACTGAATATGTCCAATTTAAAATTCGCTGATGTTCAATATAGCGAAAATAAAAACTTTGCGAATAAAAGCCTCTACACAGTAGTCGCAAGCAATTAAGCATTGCTTTCTCAAAACTCTCTTGTAGCCATGTTGTTCAGGAATATATTCACTGTCCTTTATCTGAGCGTTCGTGATCAGGAATATCCCGATTGTATGGACTGTTCAAAAGTACAGTTAAGATATTCCTCAGCACGGCCAATCGGGATAAGAACAGTTCAGCTATGGGTAACGACAGTTATGGTTTCGAATAGTATTTTTCACTAATTCGCGCGAAGATATACCTGTGCACAAACAATTGGAGTTAAAACAATGTTTATAGCGCCTAATGTTTAACACTCATAATTACTTGCACTGTGGTACATGTACATACTTGATATTAGACAGAACAGAACAGAACAGAAATTTTATTAACAACTTGACTTGTACATAGAAGTTCATCGTCACATAAACTGTACTTGATATTAGAAAATACTGGTCTATTATCCAGTTACTTTCATTTAAACAGAAACGTAAATTCGGGGAAATTGAAAACAACTGTAATTGTTAATTGTTTTGTTTGTAATTTATGTACATAAGTACATAATTTTGGCGACAGATTTTTGGCGCTCTCAAACAAAACCGCCAAAATAAAACTACCGCCATAATAGACTAATGGACTAGAAAACAGTTGTAAAGATTGACGTTTTAGTTACATTCGGATGAAATAATAAATTTGATAAGAGTACTGTCACATCTACTAGATCCAACTAATATAGAGCAGATACATTTGTGGATGGCTTAAAAACTGTATTATTGTGTCTCTGTAAATCTGTTCAAGTTGTTTTTTTCTTTTTCTTTTTTTTAATTTGTCTGTATGTTTGTGATCAAACAATCAAATATTAACACTACTGTAAGTATTTCGTAGAATAAACAGTTATACAAGCTTTCGTTGAACATAAATCTTTCGAATGATAAAAAGGCATTCATGATTACACAAGTTGGAAAGAAAACTACTGATTTGTTACGAGTTTTAGAAATTCTATAAAGACTGAAGTTTTAAGCTGTGAAAATTAAGATTAAAATAGATGAATTTGCACTTTTCCCGTTCCTTAGTCACGAAAGTAAAATTGCGCGCCTGCGCTCTCTGCGTGTGGCTAAAAATACAAAGCTTTAGAATGTAAACTACGTTGTTCTTAGTTACATATATCAAAGAGCTATAAAAATTATTCATCGGTAAATTAATTATCACCGTATGACCACGCTTCTTTTGATGGCAAGAAACGTGTACTTTGTGTCTTAAGACTATTTCATATTAAACTAATGTTGTTTTAGAAGCTAACATGTATTTTAAATGTAGTTTTAAAGGTACAAATTGTAACTCCATGCTCGCCGATGTTTGTTTTTACTAAGATAACACCGATTCACGCTCTGACACGAGATCACGCGAGATTACAGCCAGTTGCCATTCTGTGTATTTTATACTTCTTTGCATATATAAACATGTAATTTGGTCAATATGAGCCGGTATCATTATAAATTATCAGCACATGACGTAATCCTTTGCACATCCAGAACTGCCTTGCTCAAAATGAAAAGTTGTCACTAATGCGCATTATAACTGATAATAAGGCATTCCTATTGTACAGGCAATAAACTTCAGCCATATTAACTTTCATTTGGACAAATTTAGGGTTTTTCATAACATGACTAGAAAGAAGTTAAATCGCGTCGCTGCTGAATTAGCTTACATGATTATTAAAATCTGTAAAAAGATCATTTGGAAGCAAAAATGCAACCAAGAAGAATAATGGCAGACTTGGTTTTATTGAGTCTATTCATGAGAGGTAATGAAATGTGCAACACCTCTCACGCCCCCTAGCATCGGCTTAAGCGGAACTCTATTACACATATGTTGAATGGACTCCATGATCCCAAAGGACCAGAAAATATAACAACACTGAATCCAAGTACGGGGAGACTTTAAACAGCCACCACATGACACTTAAAGATTGTGGTTGTGGTAGTTAATAAAATCTATAAATCTATTGGAAGCAAAAGTCGAGTTTAAAAAAGAAAAATTAATTAAGAGTAGTTGAAGAAGATATTCCATTTCCGTATATGAATTTTTTAGATTTAAATCTAAAGATTTGTGACGGGGTTACAGATTCATCACATATGGGTAACAAACGTGCCCCACCCCACTACCGCGCTTCGCCTCCCCCCCCCCCCCACCCCCGCCACACACGCACAACACACACACACATACACACACACCACAACGTCCGGTAAGCTAAATTTGTTAACTGTCGTCAGAGGCCCCTTTTTGATTTTTTTCATATTACATCCAAATGTCCAATTCATTCCGTAAACAAATTATTCATTTTCATCTTAACAATTGTTATTTTTTATTTCTGTGGATTTTTTTGATTTTTTTTTATCAAAGTCAAAGCGGGTGGGGATTGGGGTGGCATGACCGTAGTGGTCAAGTTAAATAGGTGTGAATTTTCCGTGTAGGGTTGGTGGTATTCTTCACTCAACTCACATTCTTTATCTGTTGTTAGACAATGACCTCTATTTTTGTGGAAATCAAGTTTATCGTTTTAATTATTTTTGACCGTTGTTGATTTCTGCGCATAGTATATTTTCTAGAGTTTAACGGTTATATTAAAGCTACTCGCCTACAGTTTGGGTGAAATTTGTCAACATGTTCAATTCCACAAGTTTGACATAGAATTTATATATGACACTGAAAAATGATACAGTATGGAGTTTTATGGATTTTAGAGATAAATTATTTTTGATCTAATACGTGTGAGTTAGTTCCTTTAAGAATATGAAAATTTCTAGAATAAGAACATGAGATGGAGATACATCAGCTGTTTCCCTTCAGTAAATAAATATTATTAGTAGTTAGACCTTGATTACCATGCAGAACTTACGAATTACATTAATTAGGTTGAGATAATTTTCTCAATATGATCATCATTTCAAAAGGAAATTTCCATCAATTTCCGAAAGATCTCCTTACAGGTTTTATTTACAATCTACAATACCATGTGATATGTTTATTTATGATTTTCGAAACAGCCCAGCCATATAATATATTTATCCGAGTGCGTACTAATAATGGAATTAGTAAATATGCTTCAATAGCTTTAATGACCCGGTGTTATAGGGTAACATCCCCGATATCACAAATTTACAAGTCCATTGGTATCGTCTTGATCACCAAGGTGACATATGTTTTAACATGACCGATGCATAATGATTACGTAATAATTGCGCTCAGTAGCAACTTGTAAATTTCTGAAGACAGCAATGAACAGCGGCCTCCCTTAAGAATTCATAAAAAAATATCATTAAAGTTAGAAAAAAATATATAATACAGCGTTATTTGAAGAAAAAACACTTGACAGATAAGTGAAAGAAAATGTGACATTTTAAATACAAGGAACAAGCTTTACGTCTGTTTTGTGAGTGAATCTAGATTTGATAATATTTGCGGACGGATGAAGAAAAAGAATAGAGGCGGCTCCTAAAGAAACATATAACATATCTATCTTTAAACAAGATATTCTTTACAACAAATTATCTTATCAATTTCTTTTTAATTGTATCAATACAATTCGTAATATAATGAGGATTTTAATTTTGATCAACAAGAGTGGCCGTTTTGTTACACGTAAAGAGCACATGTGCATTAAAATTAAAACGTTCGGTTAATCAACAGGGCAACCAACGGTGTTGTAAACTCATATATACTGATGATAATGAAAAACAAGTGAATGCAGAAAATAATGTGATAGATATCCGAATATCTACATTTTTAAAAGAAGAAAAATGTTTTATAAAAAAAATACAGAATCCTACAACACCTAAGTATATATTTGAACGAAACATGTTTGTCCTTTTCTGAAAGTCTAGTGACCTTTAAACCTACCCGAACATAGAGGTAAAATTGCTCTCCTTTTTCGTTCAAGTAGGTGCTAACTAGGAGACGAGACATCACTTAGCCAAAAAAAAAAAAAAGGAAAATTTAACAAAAAAAGCATGGTTTGAAAAATACAGACACCATTGCATTACTTTTCGAATACTTCGCGAAGAGGAGAGCCATTTTAAAAATAGAAGACTTCACATATTTTCTAAACGGAAATATTTTATAACTTTTTGGAAAAAAAATAAATAAATGGATTTTCCGATTTCGCATTGACATTAACGAAGTTCCAAGAACTATTCAAATACAATTTGATCTGTATTTAATTCACATTTTATGTATTTTCTAAAAGTTTAGTTCGCTACATACATCTTTTTCGGCAACAGTTATCTTAAATGCTTTATTATCAGTGAATGTCTTTCGTTTTAAGATTCCGTGTACGAGATTCAATTAGATCATGTACTAGTTAGTACGCGTTAATTACCAAACATTTCAAATATATTTAGGGTTCTACATTTACAATGTCACTTAGATTATCATGAATAAGACGTGGGAAATGCTCTTACCAAAGTTTCTTCGGAAGTAGATTTTCCAGCCTTCCTCGGGCTTGCCCGACTTCGTCTCGTCAAGGGGATAGTAGTCGGTAAGCTTGCATTTTCCATTTTCTTTATGGAAATTTACCGACAAGCAACCGCATGTGTCATCACAGAGGGCAACACATGCTTGTACGGAATTTGTATCAAAATTAAAAATGACATTTCCGTTTATTTCATTTTTTGAGTATAACTCGTAAGCGAAAGGTTGTTTGAGCCCATACGCTACTGCACAAAAATGAAACAATACATATGAGAAAATAATCAATTCCATTGTTTTATCTTAATTATCAAACAGCAAAAAGTGCAAGATTTCAATACAATATCAACGGCAGAACTAAACATTTCAGTAGCAGTGTATTTAAAATTCTCGCGACTGCTGCATCGCCAGGAGAAGGGTTGTTAAAAAGTTACGTAAAACTTTCGTTCGTAGCGACACACGATGATAAAATTCAGCTTATAGTATACATAAAAATGACCATATTTACCGTTAAACAATTACCATTTTTAGGCATACAGGTTAGCGCTCATGTAACTATGTTGTAAACTCTTTATATGCGGTTAGTTGTTGGTGACGTCATACTCTTTGATTGACAAGTCTCACGAATGTTTCTGATGATTCATGGGAAAAAAATTTGTTAAATTGACGAACTTTTATTTTACAGTCTACATTTTACAGAGATAAATTAGAATATCAAATCCACGTAAAATTTGTCTTCACACTTATTTTCTGTCACCACTCATAATAATCAAAAACATCATTCCTTATGATATTATATACACATTCTGTTACCATTCGGCAAATTAGACAAATTACTGTAACTTTGTGATGCAGCTTAACATGCAGTTTAGCCAAATTATATATATTTGATTTTAATAACTATTTTGTGATAAAACTTTTAGCGAAGGATGAGCATAGTGCATCTTTAAGAACACAACTAGGTTTGACATAGTGTATCTTTAAGAACACATGAAGGTTTGAAATATTGTATCTTTAAAACACACATCAAGGTATGACATAGTGTATCTTTAAGAACACAACAAGATGTCACATAGTAAGGTTTTAAGACTGGCACCCGGAGCTGTTACTAAGTGCACCCCCAACAGTCGATGTCTTGAAAAGATAATAGGTAAGGGTAGATTTCTCGGAAGCACAGAGCACCACAAACACAGCCTCAGAAACTGGCACCAACAGCTGTTACTGTGACCTGACAGTCGATGCCTTGAAGACTGACACCGGAGATGTTACTAAGTGTGCTCAAACAGTCAATGCCTTGAAGACCGGCACCCAGAGCTGTTACTAAAACTGCGCACAAACCGCATTTTCATCCAATAAATGTCCGTCAAAATCCCGAGACGAACCTCTGATTTATTTGGAGAGCATGAGCACTCGTAAGTTCTACTTAGAACGGTTTCAGACAATTAATGTTCGCCATTATTCAGCACGCCGAATTTGTAATTCAAACAACAGTACAACAATGTACTTGCTAACAATAAATAAGACGATATTGTATGACATGGATTAACAAAGATTTATTCGTCTTATCATATGTTTAGAAATTGTACCTACAGAAATAATCTTATTCCTCGTAATTCATCGTCGATATCGAAAAGGACGCGGTCACGCTTTTCACGGCCAATTTTGATTGGTTCGTGACGATTTATCGCGAAACGTCGCTGACTGGCTGAAACTGTTTACCTGTAATGTAACCAAACTAAAAATATCGGCGAAATGTGCCAGAGAATCAACCAGGGTACCATGGTAGACCTCTGGTATGCGAGGACACCAAACCGTCGATGCCTTTACGAGTTGCACTCATAGAGTTTTTAAAAAGAGGCACATGTATGTAATGAAGGCCAATTATCACTAAAGCATGTATTCTTCCACATTAAATTTGGCTTTTTATTTTAATAAGCACTCAGCAATTAGCATTTGGCATTTATGCCGCATTTCGCAATTAACAAGTGAAAATTGCTGCTTGACAGTCAGTTTTTTTACATAAAAATTTAGCAATTAACAATTGGCATTAATTTTTTCACGTTTACCGTTCGGCAATTAGCATTGCTCACCGGCCTTCCATAGTCTTAGCGTTTATCATTAGGCATTTAGCATGGCGCACCGGCCTTCCATATTGGTGCATTCATGAAATAGTTTTTATATCTAAAGGTCAATATGAACTAGTAAAATGTTGAAGAAAAAATGATCCTGTCGTAAAAATTCTGTTCAAAATACTGCCGACTTGGACATTCATACACAAACGGTTCGCATGTCTGAACTACCCTCGTTTGTCAATTAATCTGTGCGTGACATTGACTAATACTAAGTTTTGAAACGCGATATTGATGTTGCTAGCAGCAGTTAAATTATTCAACAGAAAACAGAAAATGTATTAGTTAGGCTACAAAGAGTGTGAACATATTATATAAAGCAAACATAAAATCAGTCAACAATTAACAATACAGTTCAAGCCTCTACATTTTCTTACGAAGAACAAATTCGGCTGTTTATTTCTCAAACGGAATACGAGCCGCCCAAGGAAACCCCCTCCCGAATTTTAACTCGCACAGGAGAAAACGTGCTTCCGGAGCCAATGTATATCACATTGAAATGCCCGGACTGTTCTTTGAAATCAGCAAATTCAGGCATAAATATATATTAACATACGCATGTTTCAATACTTTATTTCAGTCTGACTTTGAAATGTATATACAAAATGTTTGAATACTATAATTTTAACTCTTAATATTTTTAAAATTGAATTTTTTAATGCCAGTTATATAGTTAACCAGTTTATAGTTAACCAAAGAGCGGTATGCGTATTACTGACTATTCTTCAAAAGTCCCCGTATATATTGTTACAGTCACGTGACCTTAATGTTCAAATGACTTTTGTATATGTCCTATTACTATCCTCTTAATGCTAAGCGCCAAGCGAGGAAGCTATAGTACCATATTTCACGTCTTTGGTATGACGTGGCCAAGGATCGAACCAACGACCACCCGAACTAGAAGCGGGCCTCTACCACTAGGCTAACGAGGCGATCGGCAGAAAAGTGTCACCCTGCGATTTCTACGAAAGTAAGTTGTTGTTGTTGGATTTTACGTCGCACCGACACATGATAGGTCATATGGCGACTTTCCAGCTTTAATGGTGGAGGAAGACCCCAGGTGCCCATCCGTGCATTATTTCATCACGAGCGGGCACCTGGGTAGAACCACCGACCTTCCGTAAGCCAGCTGGATGGCTTCCTCACATGACGAATTCAACGCCCCGAGTGAGGCTCGAACCCACATCGATGAGGGGCAAGTGATCTGAAGTCAGCGACCTTACCCACTCGGCCATGGAGGCCCCTCGAAAGTAATAGAGGTTGTTTCTTGCCAGATTGTACATAGATAAAAGGAAAAAATTAGAGAACATGTTTTTTTTTCTTTTCTTTTCTCCGTTTGTACATCTGCTCGTCAGTCTGTATCTCCGTCCATCAGTCACAAATTATCATATGATGTATTCTTGCTTACGAGTTACATTTTTTAGACTTTGTATAAGGTGACATATAAGCCCATTTGGCCGGGTGTTATAATTATTTGTAAGTGTACATACGATACACATGTCACTATAATAAATGATATCTAGTCTTATCTTATCTATACAGATATCAATAGTTATATCAGGGAAACATTAATAGCCAATAATGATTTTGATGGTGATTCGACTATTTCGCCTATAAGTTTGGAATTTGATTTTAGTAGTTTTGAATTTTGATATCTGTTAAAGATGTTTCTGTTGAACTTCCATGGTCAAATTTTTATAAATTGCTTGGTTTTCATAAAAAATGATCAATAAAATGGAATGGGGTTCAGTGTCGCCAAATATTACCAATTCTGTAGACACAGTTTACATTGATAATTCACTTGTTAATAATTTTTTTAACATTTATGTATTACGCTCAATATAAATAACAGTTAGTTTTTATCATACACTTTAACTGAATAATTGAATGTTTTATTTGACCATAATTATCATTCATGCTTACTAACTTGAAAGGAAGTTATTATATACAACTGAACAGCTTGTCCCTTATTAAGGATAGTTATATCTTCGATCTCTATTTTTATCATAATCAAATTTGGTTGTCGTTTCTATAGTTTGGTGAGCAATAACATAAGCAAACTCATCATGATAGATCAAATACTGCAGAGTTGTGTTGAATATGATAACAACACACTTATGTATTCCATACATTTTTTTCATACAATCCAAACATATACTTCTAACGAGGATTTTTGTTGTTTTACATATCGTGCAGGTTTGGTTTAGGTCGCCGACTTCAAATCACTTGCACTTCTTTGCTCTGGGGTTCGAAAGCTCGGTTGCTGACTTCGATTCTCTTGCCCTTCTTTGCTCTGGAGTCCGAAAGCTCGGTCGCTGACTTCAAATAACTTTCCCTTCTTTGCTCTGGGGTTCGAAAGCTCGGTCGCTGACTTCGAATCACTTGTCCTTCTTTGCTCTGGAGTTCGAAAGCTCGGTCGCTGACTTTGAATCACTTGCCCTTATTTGCTCTGGAGTTCGAAAGCTCGGTCGCTGACTTCAAATCACTTTCCCCTCTTGGCTATAGGGTCCGAAAGCTCGGTCGCTGACTTCGAATCACGTGCCCTTATTTGCTCTGGGTTTCGAAAGCTCGGTCGCTGACCTCGAATCACTTGCTCTTCTTTGCTCTGGAGTCCAAAAGCTCGGTAGCTGACTTCGAATCACGTGCCCTTATTTGCTCTGGTGTTCGAAAGCTCGGTCGCTGACCTTGAATCATTTGTCCTTCTTTGCTCTGGGGTTCGAAAGCTCGGTCGCTGACTTCGAATAACTTGTCCTTCTTTGCTCTGGAGTCCAAAAGCTCGGTTGCTGACCTCGAATCATTTGTCCTTCTTTGCTCTGGGGTTCGAAAGCTCGGTCGCTGACTTCGAATAACTTGTCCTTCTTTGCTCTGGGGTTCGAAAGCTCACTTTAGTGTAGA
Source organism: Mercenaria mercenaria (assembly GCF_021730395.1). NCBI lineage: Eukaryota > Metazoa > Mollusca > Bivalvia > Venerida > Veneridae > Mercenaria > Mercenaria mercenaria. The sequence continues at coordinate 87,094,907 of NC_069365.1, forward strand.
GTATTTAATGCGAGAACTCCATCTAGCTGGCTTACTGAATTCAGGTTCCTACTACCCACGCCTAAAATAATTCATGGGTGAGCACCTGGGAGTCTTCCTTCATCATCAAAAGCCGGAACGCCGCCCTGTGACATGTACGTGTAATTGTGTGGGTGTGTCGTTAAACGCCAAGAAATATATTTCATTACGTGTGTAAGATCGGACAACGATTTCAGAGAACTGTGTTTTCTTAAAGACACGTCACGGCTGAGATATTTTAGCATTATTGCAATACACAGTTGGTATTAAAATTGTGTTTACAGTACATGTGCTCATTAGATAAGTCCTCAATATCTATGTGAAAATAAGGGATGTGTTTTGTATGATTGCAACACTGTATGTTGCCCTGATTAGTGCCAATTGACTGAAACAATAGAAATTCTTCGTGCTTTGGATAGACAAAACGATAGTAAGGTAACAATATATTCTTTTATTGTTTTCATTTATGAGTTGTAAGCTACAATATAGAAGAACCATTTTAGAAAGTCAAACTGGAAGGTAGAAATAATAGCAAACTTTTATCTGTCATGATACAGCATGCACAAGTCAAAATTTGTCATTAGGTTTTCACGATCTGTCAGAAATACTTTTATCTCTGCATTCTGCATATGCATTGTTTTTTGTAAGTACAATGTATATTGGTAGGACATTGTAGTGTGTAACTTACTTTACATTCCACATCAATAGTTATGCTTGAAATTGTTTTGTTGAGCTCAATGAAGTTACGTAAGAATTTCTATTGTTTTAGTTTATTGTCCAAACTTTGATATTAAGATATAAGAATTGTTCCCTTCTGGTGGGAAAATGAAACTATTCGGTTGAATCATAACAAATGTTTTTTTGGAAAAACCTGATTATTCTTTTTGTTATTTTGTCATTCACCTGAAATTCAAAACGTGATACCAACTTAACAGATACTATTTTAGACTGATGCATACTTATATGATTTTAGATATATCATTTAATTGTATTTTTAATGAATATATATTATTGTTAAAGAGTTTGATATAAAGTTAAGATATCCTGAAAACCTTTCGCATTAGTCAAACAATATATCTTCGAACGCAACAGTTTTGCCAATATCTTTATAACTGCTAAATTAATACTTTTGGATTTTTACTCATATTCTAAAATATTATTTGTTCATAACGTATTTAAGCCAGAGCGAACGCAGTGGTCCAGTGGAAAAACTGCGAAACTATGGTCGTGGGTTCGAGTCCCGTACCTCTAACTAAGAAAATACTAATACTGGGACGAGAGTCCCGTACATGGGTGATTTACACCATCTTTACTCGCTAAGAAGACGAGAGAAGAATTTGGAACTTTTTGTGTCTTTTTACACTGACCTTCCACTTCATTTAAAGTAGCCGCACATATGGGTTGCGGTTGCGGTTATTAATAAGCTTAAAAACAAGCACACCGAAGTCACAGCAATTGCATAATGCTATCAAATAATATTGTTTAGTTTGACACCTCAACCTATTTTGAAAAAGGTCGTAAAATATGCATTAATAAATATACTGCTTTTTCTGAGCATTGATAGAATATGGGAGTTTTTTAAACATTGAAATGGTAACAGAAGTTGTTGCATGATCGAGATATGTGCTCAGTTTGTTTTAAAAGACGAAAATATATTGGCTGAAGGTTGGCAGGGGCGGATTGGGAGGGGGAGGGGTGCTGACCCTCAAGTGTCTGTGCACAGAACATACTCAAAATTATCCACTCTTTATAAATACCACATATGTTCGAATACAACTCTACGGGATGTCCTATCAGATCAAAATGTTTTTAGACCAAAGAGTCTGCAAACTACATACAGACAAATGACACGTGGCATGTGCTGTTTCGAATAAAGGTTAATATACTATTAGAGACAACTAAATTGAATTACGTTCAAATTATTTTTACTAAAATAATACTATCGGGAAAACATTTGAACATTTAAAATTATCATAATGTTTCAAGCGGAATTAAATTGTATTATACGAGCCTCAGAAGAGCAATGACTGACATGCTCTATATCTTTGTCAGGGACGTAAAGAAGATCCACAAGTACTGTGTTTTCTGCCAAAAGAAAAACAACGGTTGACACACTGACAGGTGCCGACATGATGACGTCGATTATGACGTCAAATTGGCATATGACGTCCTGTTTACTATATGCCTACTCGGATAAGTGACGTAGCATTGGTTTTATAATATGATTTTAGTGATACTTAGAATGAAATTACGATTGAAGCAACCCGTCTGCTATATCGTTCCACTACAGTTTCTTCTTGTGGCGGGCCTATTTTGAGATGTATGGCTCTGTGCTTCCGCGTTCATCCGACCAATGTTAATGCCTTTGTGGGTTCGATTCCAGTACGTTGGGACTCTGAGCTTTGGTAAAAAAAATAGAACATTAACCACGCCAATGCCTCCTTTGTAAGACGAAATGAAGTATTAAAACATACTCATGGACCGGAAACAGTCTTATGAATTTGAAATGAGAAGGATATAAACCCGTTCGTATTAAACATACCATACGAAAGAGAAAGGTACTCCTTTAGGACCAAGAGTGCATAAATTCAACTCAATTAATTCCAGATTATTAGATTTACATAAGTACAATGCAAAATAGAATATATAAGATGATCCAATGGAATCATAGAACGCGACCAGGCAAAATGATAGCTTACTGTTAAATGAAACAACTAAGAAGACTGAAATGTTTGAAGTTCACAAATATTATTACTTTTTAAAGATAACTTGTCTTCTGAGAATAAAATATAGAGTTTATCTCACGAGAAAAATTGTTTCAGAGGTTCTGTTATATCAAATGCTTATGTACCAGCTAAACTATATTAGAATGTGACATCGGATGGTTTAATTCCCTTTTTGTTTTACTAACACTGGTCTCGACACTTGTGACATACCAAGCTTCGTGCCCTCCATAAATGTTTACATCTTCAGTATGTTCTTTTGCATCCACTTTCATAATGTGTTGCGAAAACATCACTCTGACACTTTTTGTAATTACTAGGGTTTAGCTATATCAATACCTTGTTCTGTTATCCTTGTACTTAAGTAATGTATTACAAATCGAGCGTGGAGTGAGAAGTTTTTAGATAAATATAATGCTGACACCTTTGCAGATAACGCTTATTACAACCATTAAGGCCATTACCAACTCACTTCCCTGACACCCAGACAGATACAGTCGTGCTCAAATACATTAAAATCAACACTGTTTACATTAAAACAAGCTGATATTGTTACAGAAAGAATTTTAAAGCAGACTACCTCTTGAAGTGTTTCACAATATCCGTCTATCGATTCCAGCAGTAAAAAAGTAACTGGAGATATTTTTAACTTATCTAGGTTCTTCTTCTTAAGCATATAGCATAATATCAGTAAGAAGATCCTTTGGAAGCATAAAATGCAACCAAGAAGAATAATATTATAACCAGGATAGAACCGTAGCAATTTTTTATACTTCATGTGAGACTTTTCGGAAATAAGTTTTGTGTCAAATAAGGGGGTTATGCCTTTAGAGAATCAGTAAGTTGATTTCTAACATCACTGACCATGTTTAAAGCATAAAAAGTGCTACTTTGTAACATCTTTATTCTCCAAGGCCATAAAAACTTTTAGGGTCGGGCCAAAATTTAGGGTAGGTCGGGATACCGGAAACAAACAATTTGTTTTTACCCCTAAGTAAAATCACGTGTTAGCTTGTCTCTATCTTATCTAGTTACATTTTTATCGAACACGGAAGCACATGACCCTCAACAGGTATTTGAAATTGACAGAAGAAAGGGACTATGGATATTGAACCTTTTCAGCTTGTTTTGTTTTACATTTATCCCTAGAAATAATAAGGTAAAGGTAAATTTCCCAGGAGCACATGACAAACATAGCTATAGCCAAAACATTGAAAAGTAGGCCCGCTACAAATAGGATTTGGGTTCCTTCAATAATTCAACAACAAGTATATTTTAATTATATGCAAGATACATAAGTGGTGATGGGATAGAGAAAGAGGTGGGGGAAAAAGGGACGCATATTCAAAAAAGAGAAAACCACGCTTCAAATTCTCAGCTTCCCTAGACCACAAACCACAGCAATGTAAGCATGGGCGCGTACAAGGCCAGAACTCACACATGCATGCACGCACAGAGGGTAGGACAAAATGAACAAGAAAGGGGAGCACCATGGGATACAGCTCAGGGACAGCTGGCAATCACTAGTAAAGGAGAGAGGCTAAAGACTAGTCCCAATCCGTGACTCTAGTTACCTCCCCTACGGTCCGTCCACAGAGTCAACGACTATTCAAAATTGGCGTAATCGAGGTACTTCAGTCGTTCAGACATGATTACAAGCATAATGATGATTTAATCGCGAAAAGAAAAATATTTGGAATAGCCAATTTATTTTTGTGCTTGTCTTGTGAAATACACGATATGTCATGTCATTAGCACTTCATAGTACCTGAAGAAAGTCACCCACTGACCTACATTATCGATTTGTTTTTCCGCCATTGGTGACGTCACAGCCTTTTTATGTCACTATTGGCGCATTTCATTCATAGTCTGGTACCGGTACCGGATAAGCACAACGTCTCAGGCTATTTCTATATGTATTAGTGCAATATTATTTGTACATTTACTACGATCTAAAGTTAAATTACAAGATTTGAAAACAAAACAGATATTGGGAGAGATCTATTCATATATATTCTCATGTGATTGTTCCTTCACGAACACCCGGAATAAACTTTGGTGAACAAATCGAGTACAACGTTACACTGTGCTAAATGCTGTACGTTCATGCATGTATAGTTGATAGCTGTTTTTCTGTAGCATTTTATGCAGAACATGTCAAATAACATTTCTGTTCACGAGATAAATGTATTACCTACGGCAAATTAAAATATTTCTTTCGTTTTTTATACTGTGAATCTTATAATTTATGTTCAAATTTTAAACACTACTGATTACGCCTGTGTTTGGACGTGGCTGAGTTGGACGTAATATCAGACTGAAATGAAATGAAAGTGATAATTACGTCACGAGTTGGACTAGCTAAAGACTAGAGCCGGTGATGTGGGGTGTGTCGTGGGTGTGTTGGGTTCCGTAAAAAAACAAAGACTAGCAGCCGGTGTGTGTGTGCGTGTGTTTGGGTCGGGGTGGGGGGGGGGTGGGTCAAACGTAACTCTACATACATACAAAACAATATACATAACAGAACACGTAATTACAATCGGACAAAAAGCAAATTGAAAAGGCATCGGTCAGTTACCTTTATAGATGAAACTGTGGGTCTTAACGCGTTCGGGGCATGTCGGTTTCGCACCCAACTTTTTAGGGCATTACTAAGCAAGTTGCTAGACAAAATTCCCCGCCCTCCGTTCGTTTTTTGTAGGAGCTTTGTGTAGTTCATATTTTAATCAATAGATTTACGTGTAGCTTCTAAAATACGCGTAAACGATATATGTCACAGGGATGTATTTCCTAGGTATCGCGATTCCTCTCATTTTAAATAACAATTTGCCGCCGGCTTTATTGTCATTTCAGCCCGCCCGCTTAGCTCCGTAGGGAGAGCGTTGGTCTACGGATCGCAGGGTCGCGAGTTTGATCCTCGGGAGGGGCGTACGTTCTCCGTGACGATTTGATAATAGGCATTGTGTCTGAAATCATTCGTCCTCCACCTCTGATAATTCGTGTGGGGATGTTGGCAGTTACTTGCGGAGAACAGGTTTGTACTAGTACAGAATCCAGGAAGACTGGGTAGGTTAACTGGCCGCCGTTACATGACTGAAATACTGTTGAAAAACGGCGTTAACCCATACCAAAATTTAAAAAAAAATTATTGCAATTTCCTTTATGACTTTTCTTGCTAATATTTTAACTGGGAAACGATACACCGCTTTTCATGGAATTGCATTCTGTATCGGTGAAGGTTCCATGTACACAGCCTTGTGAATCTAAAGTGTTGTTTGTACTTGTAACACATGCAAATGCTGAGATTTGCTAAATCTGGGACAAGAGGGCGTAGACGGTAGTATACATTTGAGCCGCGCCATGCGAAAACCAACATAGTGCATTTGCGACCAGCATGGATCCCGACCAGCCATCCGCGACGTCTGGTCAGGATCCATGCTGTTCGCTTTCAAAGCCTATTGCAATTACAGAAATCGTTAGCGAACAGCATGGATCCTGACCAGACTGCGCGGATGCGCAGTGTGGTCTGGATCCATGCTGGTCGCAAATGCACTATGTTGGTTTTCTCATGGTGCGGCTCATTTTGATTTTTGTCCTGTTGACCTGTGGAATTTCCAATTTCTTTTTCTAATTGAAATAAAACATCAGGTTTAATTTATGAGCATAATTACACAAAACATGATACGTATATTGTATATCAACGAATTTAGTTAACATGAAAACAATGATGTTAAATCATATCTCATGTTTTACTCTGATTTGCTAATATTGAAATATTTTATTTTTCCTTTTCATGTTTTCACATTTTATTTTTTAAGTTCATACGAAAGGAATGTATTTACATGTATTTTGTTTTCATATATTTAAACAAATAACAATTTAAATTGACTTTAACTCGGCAGAGCCTCGTTACTCCATAAACAGTAACCCTCGATTCGCACCTTCACACTGCAAGATTCTTATATTCTGCCGATGCATCGGCATTCCGTCTTTCTTTACCAATCACAGACCATGTCAATCAGGATTTTATATTTGAAACGGCATGAAGTCCTAGTGTAATTACAACAGAAATATATCATGGCTTTGGTTCACTCCAAAGACGTCAAACATGTAATAGAAATAGCGGGTAACGAGGCTCTGCCCAGTTTAAGACAGTTTATATTGTTATTTGTTTAAATATTATTTGTATAAACTTTTGACGTCTTTTTTCACTTTTATATGCGGTATGTCTGGTTTATCTGAAGAGATATGTTGTTATAAGATAATTATTTTACTTACTGAGCATAGCAACCGGTATAATATAGAGATATGACGGTGTTAAATAAGCATGTAACTTACTGAGCATATAAGCAATGATAATTCAGCGATATGACGGTGTTAAATAGGCATTTTACTTCTTGAGCACAGTAGCCAGGACAGTTTAGAGATATGATGGTGTTTGGAGATTCATTCATCATATACAGTCAAACCTGTGTTAAAGACCACCATTGAACAGAGACAACTTGGCTCTAAAGAACACATGTTTTGATTCCCATTTTAACATTTAAAGTGTATTTTAACCTGTGAATAAAGACCATCTCCCAATAAAGACTTCATTTTGTCTCTCCCAGGGGTGGTCTTTATAGCCAGGTTTGACTGTATGTTGAGTGATCAAGAATGTATATCATAACTGAGTTCGATATATTATTATGAGGTTGAATGTCAATCTTTTAGCTGGCATGAGATTCAAACCTAGTTAGAAATTGAAATTCAATCCAGGATAACTGGCTGACGGTGAACGGTTTGGTCTATTTTTATGTGGCTACACAAAAACTGTTTTATATTATGATTTTTTAAACAGCGGACTCCCATCTATGCATTTATAGACTCAGAAATCATTTTTGAAAGGTTATTATTCCATTGTAATAGTAATGTGGTTTTGAGAATACCGTTGTAAAGGTTAGTTTAGTTTTAGTTTAAACATATTTATTCCCAAGATAGAGTGCATATACTCAAGCGCAAAAGAAAGTGTGCACTCAGGTTTTCGTCAACTGAAGTAGATTATGCTGTCCGAAGTAGATTATTTTGTCTAAAGGTAAGTCTTGTTTGGTACCAAAATTTAGTGCAATTTATCGACAATTTGGTGGGTTTCGATTATTTTCAAAATTTTGACATTTATGGGGATTCTTGGCTATTCAAAACCAACAGGTGTTAAAAAAAACGGTTGTGAATTTCTTTCTTGTCAGATGATTAAAAAGCTGCCTGTTCCTCAAACATAATTTTGTTTAAATATCGTGTGCCACCACCTCTACTATTTATTCAAACATTAATGGCAACGCTTAGGCCTAACGTAACAGTAGAATGACGTCACGAGGAATTTTATTCCATTCTTGAATAGTGGTTGTCACACGAGGTCTGCTGGATCTATGGCGTACAGCAACTCGACCAGTTTGCTGAAATTGCTGGTGCAAAAGAATTATACATTAATTTAGCGCCCAATCGTTCTGCTGACGTAAATAACGTTGTCACCCCGTTGAAGCATTGTTAATTCGCCGAGTTTCACCAAGTCGTGGCATTTTATTACAGCACAGATTTGAAATCTAATGTGTTTGTCCTTTCACTAAAGGTATAAGAAAACTGATAAAACACGATTTTGTTGACATGTACATTTCCTATGGGCAGCACGTGCAAATTGTGCAAAAGTCCACAATCGCTAGTTATCTTGACTCCACCCTGTTTTTATCGTAAAATTGAAGGAAGATCAATAGTACATGCTTCATGTAAAGTATGTTGCAAGTTGTAGACGGATACCTCTTTTAGAACTAAGAATATTCAAATTCAAAGAGTGCACAGTTTCTTTTGCGTTTGAGTATATAATGGTATATATGTGATACTGTAATTAAAGCAAAACAGGAAAGAATAGGAATGAAAAACCAGTCTTATAGTATTCTTCTACTTTGCGGACGAAATATAACTGTATGACAATATCGAGCTAAAATCTGTAACGGAGCTAGGAATATAGTCTAAAATATAAAAGAAAAAAATATCAATCATTATTAATGTAAGTAAAAACGGAAAGAGGACAGTGTATTGTGAAGAGACGTATTTACATGAATGCCGAAGTGAATTTTTGAATTATAGAACTAGTCAAACTTAGAATAGAAGAGAGAAAGAGGGATGAAACGAGAATGTCTCAGGGTTACTAAAAGAATATCTTACTTTCGGATATGTATGTCTGTACATGAGCGAAAATAGTCATGTTATCCTGATCAGAAAGGTCTGGGTTTCCAAATAGAACAGTATTCAAGTCAATTACGAAATTCCGCAGAATATTCAGAAGATGTTTTCGACAACGATTAAAACTTCTGCATTCAAAAAAGAAGTGGAAATTAGTTTCAACCTGTTCACATTGGTACAATGGTGTGGGGGATATTTTTAGGTAAATAAATGATGTTGATTCAGTGCACTGCATTTTGTTCGTAGTCGTGTATGGAGCACCTGGAGTTTACTGTTTCCGGTGTAATAATAGGCTGGAGTGCGCTGCTTGTTTTTGTTTAGGTTAGTTTCAAATGATGAAAGTGTTTCAGAATTACGGATACCTGGTCTCAATACGTTCCAATCACGTACAACGGAAGGCAAAATAGAGTTGAAATATAATGTTGTTCTTGCAGGAACACCATGTATATTTTCAGAATTTCTTAGGTTGTAGCGAGTATCACCAGAGTCAGGAACTAGAGAGGATAGATATTCTGGGGTCAGATTAGATTTCATTTTGAAAAACATGATGAGTCGATGTTTGTAACGTCTGTCGGAAAGTAACTCCCCGGGTACTTCTCTCTTTAAGTTTTCCAAGGAAACAAGTTTGGTAGCTCCAGAGACAACACGAGCACATTCATTTTGCCGTGTTGATTCATTTCATACTTGGTACAATTGCCCCACACTACGTCTGCGTATTCGAGTATTGGCCTTATGAAAGAAATATATATGGTTTCAAGGGAGCGACGGTCAAGTGAGAATTTTGATTTACGCATTATGTATACCCTCTTCCATGCCTTTTCTACAATGTAGTTGATATGAGAATGCCAGCAACAATCATTTGAAATACACCAAGATGTTTAAGTACCTCGGGAATAATCTTGTTAAACATTTGAAAAGAGGATGTAGTTGAAAATTTCGTTTTCTTGAAATTAAAAGGGCTTCTGATTTGGAGGGATTGAATGTAACAAGACATTTTTCTGCCCAAGATGAAATTGTTTGAATATCAGATTGGAGCAGATTTGCTGCAATGTCCGGTTGCTGAACTTTAATGCATAGACTATCATCAGCAAATTTGTTGATGCATGATCTGATTTCATCAACGATGTCATTGATAAAGATAAGAAAAAGAAGAGGTCCGAGAATTGAACCCTGTGGAACTCCAGCTTTGAGAAATGCCCAGTTAAATTTGACTCCTGGCAGTACAACAGGTTGAATTCTATGTAAGAGGTAATCTTGAAACCACATGTGAAGAGAACCTGTGATTTCTGCGAATTTTAGTTTACATAGTAAACCTTTGTGCCAGACTTTGTCAAAGGCCTTGGTTATATCGAGAAAGACCGCATGAACTTCTAGACCGTTATTTAGCACTTTACAGAGAGTATCGTATATGAAAACAAGTTGATAAACTGTGGAGTCACTCAGAATGTAACCAGACTGTACAGGAGTTAAAAAGCGAAAATCATGAAGATGGTTAAAAACATGCTTGAAAATGGAAGAGTGGCATCATCAGAATAAGGACCTATACGGGCTTTCCCGCCGTTCAATGCATGACGAATCGGTTTATCTGTGGTAGTTGCCACGGCCTTAACCATTGTACTCTTTTAATGGAATAATGGGTCTTGTTTGGATATCATGCATCTGAAATGATACCCAACCTCTTTTCTGGCAATGTATTTCTGCGTTGGGCACAATAACAGACTTGAGCCAAAGTGACACATTCGGCAAAAGGATTGATGCCGTCACTGGCGATAAACTGATGTTGAAATTTACCACAACCCCTCCTCAAAAGATCTACATCTGATTGACAATACTTTTCTATCTCTTTTTGAAAATCAAAGATGGAACCTCCTTTGACCTTTACCCGATGCCATTCTAAGAAGGCTTCGCGGGCTTCTGGTTTCATGCCGCCAGTATGATATTACTCTGAGTATAAGTAAAATCCCATATAGTTCTGAAATTCAGCTTTGTTTGCCCAGTGTGGAAAATAGCCTTTACCCATTTCGGTTAGGCCAAACGTTTTAGGAAAAGATGACAATGGCATACTGAGAAAGCTCAAGGAATCAATCATTCTGAGTCCATTACATCTGGGGTGAAAATGTTTGCTTCCATTCATGATGATATCGGGTTTGGTTGTCGTATGACTGACAATATACCGGTAGATAAACTGCCCGTCATAATCTTGCAAATTGAGAGCTATGACCGAGAATCTTTTGTGGGTGGGGTTAAATAACCAAGTACAAAATTCGGCCACGGTATTATCACCCCTAAACAGCATTTCCCTGGGTTCAGGTAACGTGTCGCAGTGATCACGTGGTTCCGTTATGTCTTTACGGATACATTCATCGCAAAAGCGTTGAGCACAACAAAAATTTGGTATGTGCTGGCTTGTATCGAACCGACTCTCAAAATAAAAAAGAAATGTAATCTGAAGGACCTCCAGATTCAGGAGAAACATATCTTGGAATGTGACAGTCATGATTAGGTCCAACAATTTTCTTACACTACCTTAGACCCTGAACAAACAGGACTTTTCTTTGTACCTACAACAATACTATGACACGTTTGATATTGACATACAGATCCACAAAAACATTCCATTTTGCGACCTGTGATTTGCCTATGCTTTTGATAACACTTTTAAATGTAATCCTACAGTCACTACAACTCACCTGTCTGCCAGGTTCACAGAGTTCCGTTGAATAACACTGACAAATGTTTTTTTTACACTTGTACTGTTCTAGATTGTTATAGCCCATGTCATAGTATTCACAATAATAAATATGTACATAGAATCAATTGATTGAAGTGATGATGTCATAATGTCCTCCGTGGTAGTATACGTGTATCACTTTTATCCCTTTCCTCATGGTGGGTAGGGTAAACAAAAGTTCACATTTAACGTGTTGGGAGTGAACCTTGATAATGTTGTAATCTGGGTAGAGCTTGGTCTAGATTTTCTAGTACTCCTCTATTCCGCTGGTCGTATTCGATTCCAACACTGTCCAATAACGTCTGAGCTTTCTTTTGTAAAAAATTATTGGATTAATGCTATCGTTTCTTCCATTCCTCGGTATTTGATTTTTGTGCATGGCATATACCTACAACAATGGATCGTGCAAAGCATGCTGTCATTAGGATTGTCAATTTGTATGTTCTCTATACTTATATACGAACCATGGTGTATATTTCTTCTGGACTTTGTTTGTTTGTTTTGGGTTAAACGCCGTTTTTCAACAGTATTTCAGTCATGTAACGGCGGCCAGTTAAGCTAACCAGTGTTCCTGGATTCTGAACCAGTACAAACCTGTTCTCCGCAAGTAACTGCCAACTTCCCCACATGCATTATCAGTGGTGGAGGAATAATGATTTCAGACACAATGTCGTTTATCAAATAGTCACGGAGAACATACGATTCTTCTGGATTTGCCGGATCCTTCGAGCATGCAGTTGAACATCATGAATCTTGAAATCTTCATTGCTTTGCATGACATTTACAATGTCTTGAAGCAAAGTTTCAAATCGGACGTGTATTCCAAGTTTTAAACCGGGATGATCAATAGAGACTCGGACTTTATCTTTTGGCTTGGTCTGACACTCCTCTTTCATCTTTTCTACCATATCATTGAATAGTTCGTAGGTAAAGTCATACGGCTGGTCATAGGGTTTGAATGTAACATCGTACACTTTTATTTGCTTAGGCAGAAATAATAAAAGACCCTTGATGACTGTCCTTTTATACTGACAGAAACCAGGCTGCTATGATGACCTTGAAAAATCCTATAAATACGGAGACTGTCCGAACATCGACATCAGTTGATATTTAAAATCTGAAGAGACAAGATGGAAAGCAAAACCTTATACACTGATGTTTGTGTTTTGTTTCGTTTCCTTCAACATACCAAGTAGATTTAAGTTGTATTTAGAATTTGTAGTTTCGACCAAAACATAAGAGCATTAAATTAAAGATTGCGAAATTTGTCACTGATAAATATCTTTAATTATTGGATATTTTTAAGCACATACAAAATATGTACATGACTGTATAGAATCTACTCGATTTCACGTCGAACAAAATGAAAGTATAAAAAATTCCTACTTGGTGCTGTATAAATTTATGAGTTTTTTTACTGTAAAAAGGAACATGGATTATATACTGAAAGGTATATATCATTTTGTGTTAGTGAATGACATTTCTTTTCGTCTGGATAAGTGTGCAACAGGAAAAATACACCACATTTAAATTTACACGCTTCAAAACATGACAAAGCATTTCTCGACAAGTGTCGTCAGATCGTAAACCTTTCAGGCATCGTATTGTGTTTATTCTAAGGCGAAAAAATACATCCTCATAAAACAAAGGTAGCCTATCTCCATACGTAATATTTGCATGTTCAAATTTTGTTTCACGTGATTTTGTAAACCTTCTAATTTGAAACTGAAAAGAAAAACAGACAAAAATGGCTGAAAAATAGTTAAAAAAATCAGCAATTTTCATCGTTTAATATTTTATTCACTTGGCAGTAGAATTTGTTGCTCTATGTGTCATTCAATAGTATAGGTTTGTCTTGTTTTAAGAAAAAAATGCCAGAATTTACAATCGTAGGAAAAGAGGTTTTATTCAGTACAAGTCATACATGTTTTGATTCCTTTGTAATGTAATACCATATAGGCATTGTTCTAAGCCAACTCGTTGTTTAAGGAACGTTTCAGAGCGGTTACATCCCTAACGACTAGGCACATATGCCACTTTGACCGGTGATCCAGCCAAAATGTTTACGTTTCCATGAATCAAAATTTAAACTGCATATTTTAAGACCTCGGAGAAAAATACTGTCCAAGAATGTCTTTAAATAGTGCATAGAAACATCATGTACATGTTTGTATTGTGGCTTATTTGTGCCATTTCGTTATTTCGTTCTATCGCAGTGGCAGACCGACAGACGTAGTTATGACGCCCCTGACGAACGTCGCCCCGCCAAACATCACCCCGCCTAATGCCGCGCCGCCGAACGTCACCCCGCCGAAGATCATCCCGCCAAACGTCGTCCTAAGTCGATCAATAGCTATTCATAGCTAATGTTGATTTGTTTGTGCCATACCGACAATAAATAAAATTTGTATTGTATTGTATTATATCCGTGGGTCCATAAGTGACACGATGTGTAACTTTCAAATTACAAAAAAAAATTTCATGCCATAAAAATAGGTAGAGGAAATGGCACACATCAACAACAACAGGAAATGAAAAAGATTTCTATCGCCCCCTCAGCAAGGAGTGACATTGACCTTTCAAATAGGGATCTAGTGTTTTCTCGCGACAATCCATCTCACTAAGATTGGCTAAAAAGCATTTACTCAATGTATAATAAAGTTTTACTTTGGCCAAGAATAAGTCTGACGGTCTGGTGGGCGAGCGGACGGACGCACGCATATTGCCCTCTATCGATCCATATCTACTGAAAGAAATTCTTGCAGGTCTTAACTTACATATCGTGTTAATGATAAATACTCTGTTGAATTGAAAGTCGATGGATAGGGTAGGGGTGGGGAGCGTGGTGGAGGAGTGGGGGCAAAAATCAGCCATCACATGTTTGTGAAATTCTCTTACATACCTTATAAATATTTATATACCAAAGTAGTCAGAAAGTTATGGCAATGTTGTTATACGAGTTTAAACTTCTTCGGCAAGGCTACCGTTATTACAAATTACGTAAATATTTTGCTAAATTTTACTATCGCAATTCGGATTTAGATTTAAAGTTCAATAGTAATTTAAAGGCACTTCTGCGAGAAGGTATTTCTAAACCCGTTTTTAATGGGGATGTGGTTTACAAACTTCGTAAGATCTTGGGTCATGGTAATTTTCCAAAATAATATTAATGTATTTGGTAAAATTATAAAACGTTTTATTAAAAGACATACCGCATGTTTAGTGTTCAACCCGTTTACAGTTGGACACTACGCTTCCCTCTTTGATTGTGTCTGACGGTAGAGGGGGAGGACTCTATGATAAGCAGTTTTTAAATCCTACCAGGACTGAACTGTTTTGATATCTGTCTTCTGGCCTGTTTCGTCGGGCCCTTAAGGGTGTTTCTCTTGTTGCTCTGTCTTCTGAAAAGGCATTGAGTACATACGTTTTTGGTTCTTAAGGTTTGCTTTTTATACATTTATACACGAGCATTTTTGTGTTTTACATGCCATTTTGTTTCCATTACGTGTGTTAGAGATTTACCTGGAGGAGATTACTTTTATTTACACTGTCCCGTGTCTTTGGAACATGGTGGGGGTAAGAGTGAGGTTGGGTGCGCACCATAAACCGGTTTAAGCTCCCCAGTGGTGTTTTTGCCACTGATCGTTCCAAGGCGGTGCCCCACTGTGTTCCTTTGTTTGTTCGTTTTGTCCACATGTGTTGGCTATGTGTGCGCGCGCGCGTGTGTGTGTGCGTGCGTGCGTGCGTGCGTGTGTGTTTGTGGTGTGCATGTTTGCGTGCTGTGGGTTTCGTTTTGGGGAGGCTGAGTGTTTGGTGCGTGGCATTCCCTGTTTGATACTTGTCTTTGTTTTTTTTAATGAACTTGACTGTTAAAACTATTCAATTAACACTGTCGGGTTGTAGAGGGTTTATAGGAGGGGCATAATGTTTTCGAACCTAGCAACACACTGATAGTGAGCTTTGTCAAAATTTCAACAGGATTTCATCGTTAGATTCTTACAGTAACAAAGTAAATACCTCCCTGTATCACACAAATTCATCACCATTCTCTGTCAGTCAGTATACACTAAACTGTCATTCATTCATTCCTAGATATAAAGTCCATTACCAAAATCAAACTTTGCGAATAACTCATAGTACAGTCTCTAAACTATGTCGTCGGAGCGAGTTGTAGGCAATGCACTAACTCCCTCGTTATGTGATACAACTGAAAGTGAACTTACTCTCGTGGACCGTGTTAACGTCTGACAAAAACGTCCTCGGAGCAGAGAAGTTGTGGGTAATGAATTTGCTCTATTGTAGTATGATATCACTGAACGGTAGAAGGAATATATGAGGAATATGTTACATAATTTAAGAAGTCGTTGGAACAACGGATAGCGCATTGTCGGCTATGTGATGTGGTACCACTTAAGATAAGTATACGTGGAACGAGTTACAGAATTAAAGAGGTCCTCATACTTATGTGATGTGGAGCCGCTAAAGTGTAGAATCAATATACGTGGCACATGTTATGAAACGCCACATTCCTCGATGTATGTTACATATATTAAGAAAGTCAGCAGTTTTTAACACACACAGCTTTATTTAAAACATGAAATATTCTTAGTCGATTCGGGTATAAATACATTTACCTTTACCGTCAAACATCTTCTTTCTAACTCGAATATCAATTTCGTTCCGCTATTGTTCAGTTATCCTTCACCTTTTCTGTAACACATTTTCCTTCTTCCCGCACATTATCTAAGTTTTCTATTCTTCTCACCTAAACTCCACTTCTGAACTCCTCACTATCTCTCCAATTTGCTCTCCAACTCTCTTATTCTTTCTAAGCATATTAAGAGAATATCTATTTTTAAATAACTGACATACGTACAAACAACATGCTAACAGGTATTTCAAAATATTCATAGCAAATTCAAAATCATATCACAGACAGACAAAATGAATACACATATAACCGTAATAAAATCTTATCATTTGCATTCTAAGACCAAACTGCTTAATTATCTGTAGAAGAAGTAGAAAATATGTTTATTAAAGTGACATGTGATATATACAATATAGCAAAACATATAAATAACAAAACAAGAATCACCCGGCCCCAGGGACCTAAAAGTCACTATCGAAATATAATAGTAATAATACAGTGTAAAATTAAATGGACTATAACGTAAGCATATAAATATATTTATGAACACCTAAGATTATATAGTGGTAAGTCATACACTAAAACCCTGTGTGATTAATAGATATACGTCATGATGTTTTGTCAGAATTGTATTTATTTAGCTATTGTACTCCTGTAAACTACAGTTTTTAGCTGTAGATGAAAAGTATTGTTCCACAAACGTTTTGCAAATGAGTACTGTAACATGTATTTTTTCGTAAGTTCCCGAAAACAATCGTGAGTCCGACGCCGGGGTGAATATAATATTCCGTTTTTTCTTCAAATAGTCGAGCTAATGTATATAAAGTCTTCCGATCAGGTATCCTCCTATGATTTTCGTATTTATTACAATATATATGTTACGTATTATGTTAAATATAGTCTAGTTGAACTTCATCTGTAATAGTCATGGAGTTTTCACTACGACTTCACACAGTATCAGAACATCAGCGACATAGTGTTTGATTTTCAAGAACCTTCCATGGATTGTGTTAATGCATGGTATGGCGAGGCGAAATGGCTCTGTGTTAATAGCTGGACCAAAGTACGTTCCACAAAGCTTCCCACTGTCACTAAGGACATCATCACGGCTGTTTGATACAGTGACTGTGAAGTTGGTGTACCTCCAAGTATCTGAAACGTATAAAATTTACTGACTTTTGAATCTAGAAAATGAAGTAAATTTATTGTATATTGATCATTGAACAAATATATCTGAACTCCAGTCAAATGTTTCCACAAAACCACATTTTTATGTAAAATAACACAATTTCGTTATCAAACCATAACTTATTGTCAGTACCCAAAAATAAAAAGACCCATTAAACACTGTCAATAAACGCCACCAAAACCATGATCCGCAAGCGAGTTCTTAGTTAAATAAACACTAGGAAAGCCATGTTTCAGCAACGGATCGCATAACAGATCGCTAAATGGATCGCATAATGGATCGCTTAATGGAAAGCATAATTGATCGTTTAATAGATCGCTAAATGGAATGCATTTCATCAAACAGATACATTCCTAACAACAAGCTGTATTCAACTGAAAATGTGTCAATCATGTGTAGCCTGAATTAGCAGAGATGCACTGCACAGTAACTGTTGAAAAGGCCTTTCTGTTAACAGAATTGAAGCATTTTACAATATACATTACGCATGACATTATACAAATTTAGCAATCATTCAAGATTTTCATGATCACTGGAATTCAGGTCTACACAAATCATTTGATAAATTATGCAGCTAACAGAAATTTATTCTTTATCAAAAATGGATAGACATACGTTGGATAGTTTTCATATATTGTACAATAAGTATGCCATTTGAATCGGCATTTCAAAAACTATTATGTAATATTAAATTAAATCTAGGGATTTTAATCTATTATAAATGCACTTAATTATTTTATTGGAATCTTTAAAAAAATCACAATGTAAACATGCATTTGTTTATACTGAATTGCATGTATTAAGAAAACACATTTATTTGTAAATCATAGAAAATGAATGAAATAACAACCACCAATTCCTCTTCAATGAATCCATCCTGTCCATCCTCTATTCTTATAACCAACAAAATGCATTAATTTATGTTCCTCTATATTATTCCTAAAATGTGATTACATAACATAACCATGGCAACTAGAAGATATGCTGTGAATTGTAAATTGCAGGGATTAAAATTAATTGTTTCCATATAAAAGAAGTAAAAGCCTTCTGAATGATTCTGTAATTTAAAAGTTAATAACTCGCTTCGAAATCGCGATCCATTTAATGGAACACGTTCCGCTGGCCATCCAATACAACCATTTCTTGTTTTTTTTAATTGATCTCTATTGGAACGAAAAAAAAACGGTTTTATAAGGTGTTTTGATAGTGTTTGTAATATTAGGAATTTTCGGGGACTGGCCTATAATTCGATTTGGACAGTACCATTTATCATTGGAAGAGATGTTTACTGAAAAATTACTGCACGAATAGCGAACAGCGCAGACCAAGATCATCATGGCCGCAAAGGCAATATTACTTGTAGGTTAACTTATACAGATTCAACTCCTTGTATGAGAGCCATTCTTTAAATAGTGGCATTCGTGCTGAAATGTAGTACACAGTCTGTGTACAGACCTCAAAATAAGTTTATCATTCTTTTTACTTCCTCGCATTTCCCACGTCGATAAATCAAAGAAATTTAAGAATGGGTCCTGGTGTACGCAGCAGCCTATAGAAGTTTGTCAGTTTTATATATAGTGTGTTATTCCATTAAGCTTTTAATGTGAATAAAAGTATTTCAAATATACCAAGATATCCAACAAACAAGTGTGTATATAAGAGAGTTCAAACAAGATGGTGAATGTAAGGGGAATATTTCTTACAGCAACATGTATACCGGAAGTATATTTCAACCTCTTTCACGGGACCAGGTGTACCAAATTCCACTGCCCAGTAATTCTTGTTACTACCATTTGTGTGTGCACACGTGCCTGCCGTGCCATCAACAGCTCGATCAGCCGATTCAGGTTTACCTCCCCAGATCACTGTAGACGATTGCCATGCCAAAGCTCCTTCTAAAAGTTTGATATCTGTGTAAAATAAAAATGTAACTTAACATTTTTATACAAAGCAAAAACACCTAGTTGCTCGCACTGATCATCCGATTCAGGTTTACCTCCCCAGATCAGTGAAGACGATTGCCATGCCAAAGCTCCTTCTAAAAGTTTGATATCTGTGTAAAATAAAAATGTAACTTAGCATTTTTATACAAAGCAAAAACACCTAGTTGCTCGCATCTCTTTACAGATTTGCCATAGTCAATAATTCCACTGTATTTCTACACTATAAAAAATCAGATTGAATTTAGGTTAAGCGTGAGGTTGGTATATTCAAACATGGATGGATCCAGCGGGTGGGTTGGCGGGTTTTCAAGGGGTGGGGGGGATTAATGATGAAAACTTTACACTTGCACTATCACTGTTGAACAAACAGTACAATAAAAAAATTACATGCGCAATACAATGCACGAGGAGAGGTTTTTGTTTGTTTGTTTTGGGTTTAAAGCCGTTTTTCAACAGTATATCAGTCATGTAACGGCGGGCAGTTAAACAACCAGTGTTCTTGGATTCTGTACCAGTACACACCTGTTCTCCGCAAGTAACTGCAAACTTCCCCACACGAATCAGAGGTGGAGGACTAATGATTTCAGACACAATGTCGTTTATCAAATAGTCACGGAGAACATACGCCCCGCCCGAAGATCGAACTTACGGCCCCGCGATCCGTAGACCAATGCTCTACCTACTGAGCTAAGCGGGCGGGCACGAGGAGAGGTAGATTGGCTTTATGCATTTATACAATTTCAGTCGAGCCTTTTTCTTAAAGTCAGGTGAATGGGCATACAAGTATGTGAATTACATGGGATCTATACAAAAAAGCCCAATTAAAAAAAAAAGAACAATAATTAAAAAAAAAAAAAAAATTTAAAAAAGTTCTAAAAGAGGAGACCTCCTCGTGGTTAGAACTGGCAGCGTTTGAGTTCAAATGGCAAACATCCACATCGATAATGGCAATACATGATTTATATTATATTTTAATTAAATAACCTTTTAGAAGTCGGCGAGTCATTGGCAGGGTGCTTAAACTTAGCCAATACCAATAATGAATTTTTCATCCTTGTTCATCCGTATCTCCACCATGCTGGTTTCGTATCATTGTAAAATGTGTAAAATAATATTTGATTTCTAATTTTTGAAGTGATGATTATATTTTTGATGGTATTCAGATTTTTTTTATTACTCTAAAACTCTCGAAATTCGCTCTCCGTTGACCCGTAGAAACAAAATTTTTCCGGAAGAGGTCTCCCGTACCCCGACCGGCAGGATGGGGACACCCCCTCCCACACATACCCCCATCTGGACCCCTCCTGGTAAAATATCCTGTATTCGCCCCTTTTCAAAAACGCTTTCATCTTTTTTTGAACAAATTTTATTAGATTAATATTGAACATGTATTATAAACAATTCATACAGGTTATTGCATGAATGACTTTTCAATTGAATTTATCAAACGAGTCGAATGAACGAGTATTGTATATTGTTTTTTTAAATTGAATAGTTGGATGAAATCAATGTAATAAGACATTAATGTAAATAAATTCTTTTTTTATCATATGTTAGCTTCTTTTGCTGAAATTTTCTTTACCTGTTATAAACAAATGGCCTCTTTACACCGTCAACGTTAAAGTGCAGTATCAAAATATGTAATTGCTTTATTTCGAGCCTCTGAACAATACAGTACATTTTCACCCATGAGATACAAAGGAAAAGTGTTGAATTTTCTCATCTGATATTGAATACGTCATAGAACACGTGGCGATTACTACAACACTACCTTTTCCATGCAGTTGAAATCCCAGTTTCAGAGATGGTCTTAGGGGTATCATTTAAGTAAGGGGACTGAAGCAGTTTTTCGTAAGCTGACTAGTTTTGCAAAAGGTATAACTACACTAACTGACTAAATATAGGTTACTATCTATAGTTTAACTATTATGGCATCAAACTGCCTCTAGTTGATATAATGTATTTTGTTTAACTATGGGCGGCGGAGAAAGGTAAAAAAAAATATCGCTAACATTAATTCTAACATATCAGTTGTGCGCACCTACTGCGTTAGCAATTTGCTGACTAAAGCTAAGGGTTAGATTAAACTTTATAGTTCACATGTATATTCAATGCGTGTGTACAATCAATGTGGGGAAAAATTGATGCCATCCGAGAAAACATTAAGCGCACTGTTGTATTACCCTGTTTTTCTGTGTTTTGATTGAATTTATTGTTCATACCTATCAATGCTAAACCATCACAAACCTTTGAGATGCATGCATTAATGATTTTGCGACTTTAATTACAAACTGGTTTTATTTTTGCAGTTCAAGCCCCAGCTCCTCAAACTAGAATTACTAATATTTAAATAAGAGTCAAGTGTATGCGTGTTTTACACCTGTCATTTTAAAGAACCGTTTATATTTCTTTGATCTGAGCGTAGTTTGTATCTAACACCATTCTGACTAAACGAAGATCTGGGAATGACCCATTCACATTTGTCTTCTGGATATTTTGGATTTCCAATATTGCAATTTTCATTTTCGCAAATATATTTTTATTTGAACAAATCAGACGACTTGTTTCATCAAGCATTTGGCTGAACTATCAAAGTAGCGTTAAACGTCAAAGAGTAAGAAAAATGTGCAGTCAGTCCGGGCCTCGGATCCGGGACCTCTCGCTTACTGGGCGAGTACCCTACCGACTGAGCTAACCGGCTGTCTGACACTCTACGTGACCAAGTCCGTACCATGACATATGATTTCTCTCAAAACACGAGGGCGAATTCGCGATGTGATCGTCATAAGAATTGCAAATATGAAAAACCCAGGCTAAATATAGATTTACAAAATGTTGTAAATAAGGCCCTGATTGGCTAGCGGAAGGGTCGTCAGAACGAGGCTACCAATAGCACGTCCTCAGATCCTTAGCGTAGCGTAATAGGAGATGTACTTGAGTCAGATTGCATCTTACACTATCTTCCAACTAAAATTCCTGACAGTCTTTTGAAGGAATCGCCCATTTGGGTTTCCGGGTTATAAACAAAACTAAAAATTCTCAAGAAAATATTTTTGTTTAGTGCATTTCAGGCTTTTAAAATGAACATATCAGTTACGTTTGTGCTTCTTATTTGAAATGCAGTTTGCAATACAAATTGTGAAGCGCAAAAGAGGGGAGAATATTTCACTTTGCTCAAAGCTTTCCAAGATCATTACTCCTATTTTATCAAACTGTAAGCAAGTTAACATCACCGAAAAACAGAATTAATATTTTTGGTATTTCTGAAACTAAATTAAAAGCAGATACAATGGATAGCACACTTAAGATTAAAGGCTTTAAGGCCCTATCAGAAAGGATAACTTAACAAGAAATGGTGACGGGGGTCTTCTGGTATATATCAAAGACGAATTAGAAGTAAAACGCAGGAACGACTTAGAAACAAACAACATTGAATCTGTTGTTATTGAGGTATTTCTTAATAATAGTAAATCATTTATAATTTGTCAAGTTTATAGACATCCATCATCTAAAGTGGAATGGAAAGATAGATTTGAAAACTTCACAGATATCATTAATAAGGAAGAAAAAGAAACTATAATTCTTGGAGACTTCAATCGCAATTTACTAAATTCTAACATTTGTAATGAGTGGTTAAGTTATACTATTTCACTGGGACTTGGAACAATTGGTTGAAGAGCCTACTAGAAAAACAGGGGTTACAAGTACACTAATAGATCATGTATATACAAATACTCCACAGAATATTACTAGTATAAGCGTCCCTTCTATTGGAAATAGTGATCTCTTTCCTTTTTTTGTAATAGAACATTTTGTATCGCAGTTTTAAGAATTTTAATGAAATCGATATTTTCAATGACCTTCAAAATTCAGGCATAAGTGATATCATGTATGGTGGTACTGTAAATAATCTGTTAGAGCTGTGGAACTCAGCATCTTTAAACATTGTAGACAAATATGCACCAATACAAATAAAACGTGTAAGGCGTAAATATCAACCAGACTGGTTTACTTCAGAAATATCCAAGGCAATAAAAGAGCGTGATCTTCTTGCCCATGATAAATCTTCAAAATTATACAAAGATAAAAGAAATTCAGTTTTAATGTTGATTAGACAACAAAGAAAACAGTTGTATGAAAAAAGAATTGCAGAAGGAAAACATGATCCAAAGACTATCTGGAAAATCTTCAAGGAATTTGGCGCAAATCAAAATCTAAAAGAAAATGAAGCAATAAAAAGGATAAGTATAAATGATTTATTTGTTATAAACGATGAAGAAAAGGCAAATGCTTTCAACAGTTGCAGAAAAAATAAAAGATCCAATTCCTAAATCCGACTTTAGTTATATTGCTGATTATGTAAATTCTAAAGTGCCTTCCGGTGAATTATTTAATATCCCTTTGATATCTTCTCAACAGGTTCTGAAATATTTGCAAAATCTTGATACATCAAAATCTACTGGACTTGACCAAATTGGGCCAAAACTATTGAAACTATCCGCTCCTTTTATAGCTGAAAGTATTGCATGGGTTATAAATCACAGTATTCTACGGGCCTCTTTTCCTGATAGATGGAAAAATGCAAAAGTTAAACCTTTGTTTAAAAAGGGCAACCATGACGATGTTAACAATTATAGATCGATATCAATTCTACCAACACTGTCAAAACTGATTGAAAAACATGTACATGACAGCCTAATGAATCATTTGAACTATTTCAAACTTTGCTGTATGTTTGACTGCGGACATGATAACAGGAACCGGAAATTGACTGCGGACATGGTAACAGGAACCGGAAATATTGCAAGTATTGCACCAACCAGCATTCTGGACTATTCTTTACTTTCATGGAATATTGTTACTAATTTTGAAAATGATTTCTTCTGAAAATAGTGACTTTAGTTATGTTAAACTGGATTCGAAGACTATTCCAAACACTTTTTATATAGTGACCAGGCTGTTTGAGATGAAGAAAATAGTCTTACGGATAAGTTAGAAAGTCATGAGGTAAATAGTAATAATATAGATGATGTATATGGTGATTGGTGCAAAAATGGTTAAGAGTAGTATGTTTTCAAGTACCCTACATAAGATTGTTATTCCCAATATTTCCAGTAACTATAGGAAACACAGACCTGGTAAACAATGGTGAAATGAGTCGCTCGTTGACCTGTGCGCAAAGCTATGTACTGCAGATTAAAAGTGGTTAGCTTGTGATAGTAAAAATCTGATAAATGTTTTTAAGGCAGAATTTGTTAAAATACGTAGAAGTACAGAAGGCTAAGAGGAAATGTTGGCAGAACATGTAGGTACAGCTGTTAGATGAATGTAAGCTGGATCAAAATAATTTTTGGAAGTCCATTGGTAAAACTGGGGTTAATCAAGCTAAGAAAAAAGCTTATCTAAGAGCAAGTTGTTTTAGATAGTGTAACAGTGATCTCATCTACTAAAGATGTTTTGAATAAATGAAGAAATGATTAAAACTCTTTATTTTGTATGTGGAAATAGTGATGATTTTTTTTAATTGAATGATGTAAATGCTAATGAAAGTACCCAACAGTCTTTTAATAGGTTCATTACTCTTTCTGATGTTCAGAAGTCTATATGGAAGGCGAACGTGGCAAGGCATAAAATTAGACAAGACATTTAAAGGTTGTTTCTCTTTTTGCTTTAGCGGCCCATAAAAGAGACCAAAAGCCCCCATTTGAACAAAATTGGGAGAATAACATCTAACAATGCTACAGACCAAGTTTGATGAAGATTCACCAAGTGGTTCATGAGGAGATGTCTTTACAAGGTATTTCCATTTTTAGCTCTAGCGGCCCATAAAAGGGGCCAGGCGCCCCAATTTGAACAAAATAGACGACCTCACCAGAATGCTACAGACCAAATTTGGTGTTATTCTGACCAGTAGTGTCAGAGAAGAAAGAGATAAAGTAAAGATGTGGACAACGGACACTAGACGACGGACGATGGACCATCCACCCCATACTAAAAGCTCATCCTGAATCTTGGTTCAGGTGAGTTAACAATCCATAAATTGGTCAGAGCTCTAAAATCGGGCAATCAAAGTCCTGATAACATTCATGCGTCAGTTTAGTGGTGATGATGTATACCAAGTTTCATTTCAACTGAATGGAATCGGTAGGAGTTCAGTACACAAGAAATGTGATGGACAGACAGCTAATAAATACAGTAAGTTTTATCAAAATATTGTCAATATCTGAGTTTCAGAAAGACATGCACTGGTCTTTAGATGACAGTTTTGATGAAAAATTTGGATTCAAAATAAACAAGAACTATCTAAATACTAGGCACTTTGCTATGTCTGAAGTCCTTCTTACATGAAAAGGATTTTAGAAAATAAGATAGGCATAATTTTGCAAAAATATAATCACATTTTATGGAATTACTCGTGTGAATCATTATGCCAAAAACGTGTGAAATCTGAAAAGATTTGTTCAAGCAATTTCTGAGAAGTATGCTTCATACAAATCTTTCATGATTAATAGCAAAAATAATTGTGCCTTAACTATGATGCTTTGATAAACGTCTCCGTGTGAGTTCAATTTTTGCTGGCTCAACTGACTGTAATTGAATCATAAATTTTTAAGTAATATGATTACAAGATGTTTGAAACAGTTTGTAACATGCATGCGCCTACCTTTTATCTCACATGAGTCAAAATTAGAAAATCATTGTTAACTAAAATTTTCATTGCATGTAGAGTATATAAGTAACTGAGCATCAAAATTACTTCCGAATATATGAAAGACTAATATTGTAATAAAAACCCACATTACAAAATTAATGTTTAGCTTTGATTCATTTAAGCTTCTTTTTATCAATATTACTCAAAAATATCAATCGTAAGATTAAAGCAAATGTTACAGTATATTTGTAATAGCTAGAGGGCTATACATGTATGTAATTTTATCACACCCACATGTGTTAAACAGTCTTTTGACGTAAGCAACAGGACAGCTTACTTTCCAAATTGACTTTTTGTTCTAATTGTATCAACTTGCCTTATTTATCCACCAGTCTTAAGCAGCTAGTGCGACAACCTTGACCAGCCTCTTAATTCAGGTTTGACTGTATTTTGTCTTATTTATTTTTCATTGTGTTTAAAAATTCTACACACCTACGAGTGGTACTTGAATCAGGGCCTTATATAAGTGCCTACACACTCATATCCTAGCCACCTGCTAATTGTCAACAGTGTCAATATCCGAGTTTCAGAAAGACATACACTGGTCTTTAGATGACACACCGTTAATGAAAAATTTGGATTCAAAATAAACAAGAGCTATCTAAATACTAGGCACTTTGCTATGCCTGAAATCCTTCTTACATGCAAAAGGTTTTAGAAAATAAGAAGGGCATAATTTTTCAAAAAAAATGTCATCGCAATTTATGGATTTACTTATTAAATCATTTCATAATGCCAGAAAAACGTGTGAAATCTTAAAAGATTTGTTCAAGTAATTTCTGAGAAATGAAACTATATTAAAAAAGCCCATAACCTATATAAGAAAATAAAAGTTAGATTAAATTATTTAACTTGCCCTATGAGGTTATCCCATAATGCCAACACAATGAAAGCATTTGGCGTAGTAGGTTTTTATAACTTAAGCCATGCTTCTTCTAAAAAGTCAGTGGACAGTTTAAAATGTTCATAATGATCTGGCACATTTACTGCTGAAGGATTTCAGTCTATTTAAACTAAGACTGACCATATTGTCTGAGCCTTAGAGCTACATGTTTATCTATATAAAATTGATGTCCTTTTCCTTTGTGTCATTTGCTTCCTCTAGGGGGTACTCTGCTATATTTGGTATTGGAGCAGTTCCCCAACCCCCCCCCCCCCACCCGCCACCCCCAGATGGTGAAGTGACCTGAGAGGTGTCATGACATTGCCAAAGAGACTTAGCTCTAATATCATCTAGCCCTTCTGGTTCTTAGATCATGCATGTAAAGTGCACTGAAACTGAATATCGGTGGATATGAGTTCAATCTTCCCTTCATCATAATGTCTCTGAGATATAGAAGTAGGTTGTAACATGGGAGATGGCGGGTGTATGAGAGAGTGGGGCTGGGACAAGAGTTGAATGGTAGGAGGTCCCGGGACTATGAAAACTAGTTCCAAGTTCACCGCCTGATCCTGCTTGTGGCCCCAGTGACTGAGATACTGTCCCTCGCAATTTTGTGTTGCACCTAAAATTACATATATTTCTTCCAAATAAGGTTAAATGTTACAAACTTAGTGGATTTGTTAAAAACGTACTACCAAAAAATGACTTTGCCAATAAACATGTCAAAGCGATTCCCTGTTATAATCGACTAATACAGTAGCTGACTACAGTGGCAATTTCATTGAAGCAGACTACATTGTAAGCTTGTCTGCTTGCTATGGGTTTCATCCCAATTTTGGCAGCAGTTTAGTTATGTAAATGTGATGGGTTTATCTAACCAGTGTTACTGTATTTTGTACCAGTATCGATTTCTTATCTGTGAGAATTCACTTCCCCACATGAATCAAAAGATATAGCAGACATGATGAAATAGTCAGGGATGGCCTCTTGATTATAGTCCTGTATACTACCTACTGAGCTTGGCGGGTATGCAGATAATTTACTAATATAAATGTAGTTACAGTGAAATTCTACTTCCCTAGCATCAGTGGATCAATAACCCAGACTCACTTTAGCAATTCATGTGGTACCAACCTGCTTTTCCTTTTTCTACATTCTTTTTGTTTTAACTGCTCTAAACCCTTGGTAACTAAAATATTTTGCTCAGTATTTTACAGTATAGATATTCATTTAAAACAAAGAAATTTACCTGATGCAGAAGGAGCTGACATGTTAACAGATGGTGACAACATAGCACTCAGTCTTACCTGTTATACTAGACACCAGACCGGCATACTACAACATGATATAAACAGAATTTCAAGTGCACATTTGCAAACCTGGCGACAGAAAACACAAACCAGAAGCACAGAATATACTTATTATCTTAGTACATACTTAGTATTTTAGTACTTGATATCTTTCAAACTCAAAGCATAGATTTAAAAAATAAGTTATAGCAAAAGAGTGCTTTAACACTATTTATGCACAATGAGTGGTAATATGTCGGGCGTAATAATTTCAACAAGGCGCAGCCCGAGTGAAATTATTTGTACGACGTTTTACCGCCCGAGTGAATATTATACAATTATTACATACTCGTTTCTGTTCCTCGTTAAGATACGCTGGTACCGGAAACGTCAATATTTTTCCATACACTGACGCCTGAATTTCATATCAGGTGCATGACGTAATTCAGTGTGTGTTGTTGCACTATTTTTTCTGTTTAGTTCAGTATTGTCAATCCTATTCAGGCTATTGAATATATTTATGATATTTACATAATATTTAAACATGTAGATGCGTATGTAATAAAAAGGTAATTATCTTTGCATCGGGAAATATGCACTCGTTCTTCGGCGGAAGAATATTGCGCTCCTAAAGTCGCGCAATATTTCCGCTGAAGAACTCGTGCATATTTCTCGATACAAAGCTAATAATCTATAATTATCGACTTTTTCATAGGTTTATATCAAGATTTATCAACCCAAAAAAAGTTATATTCACCGAGCCGAAGGCGAGGTGAATATAACTTTTTGAGGGTTGATAAATACTGACATCAACCTATGAAAAAGTCAATAATTGTTTTATTACATGAATAGATGTTTAGTCAGTCTTGTTAGTACAACTGTATTCTCATTATATTGGATCTTTGAAACTGGAAAGATTACCGCCTATTTTTAGACCAAATTAGGTTGATATTGGCTTTCCAAGCACCTACTTCAATCTATTTTTATATCGTACTATTTATAACCCAAGATAAATTGATATGATATGGACTCATTACTTTTCGAACCGTTTTCAGCCAATCAGAGACACAATAGAATACAGTCATGTAATAAATAGTGTTAAAACACGGTTTTGCTATAAATAATTTCAATTCTTTAACTCTAAAACGGTAGATGAGATATAGTGGCGCTCTTTCTTGGTGGCAACAAAAACTTTGACGTCACCGCACGTTAACATGAAGTCATTTTAGCGTAAGCGTATTCTTACAGAGGTAAGCATATTATAATAAAACTTTTAAACTTCAATTAATTTATTTCTGTTGATCATACAATATAGTTCGGTCTAATGATATCAAAATTATAGTCTTAAATATACAAAAAGAATATTACTGTGATCTTTACGTTATTCAAGAACATGCTGCAGTTTTCTGGAAGTTTCCACTCGGGATTTGTTTAGTAAAAAATAGAATTATAACATAATTTACCACTACCACTAGTTTTTCTATCATTTATGTATTTTAAGAGTAGAACATCTATATTATTTTTCTTTAATTTTTGGGAACATCCATTATCCACTTTAAGGCCACTGACTTAAATGTAAGTAAGAGATGACCGCTGCTACTGTTCGTTCGAACATACTCCAGAAGATTTACAAAAGCTACCAGATATTTTACATGTTTGGTGTATAAATAATAGTATGACTGTCAGTAGTAACAAATCAAACATAATTCATTTTAGAACACCTAGTTGCTTTCAGACGAGTATTGTCTTTAAGTTGGGAGCATTTCTGCTACATATTGTACATAGTTACAGATACCTTGGTGTTTTACTAAACGAATTTCTAGATTATGCAGAATTGGCAAAAAAATTGGCCATGTCAGCCGGTAGAGCGCTTGGTCTTGTTATTTCAAAATGTAAAACTTTTGGAGGTTTCAACTTTTCAACATTCCTGTTATATGTTATTCAGCTCCCATATGGGGTAATAAATCTTACTCGTGTATAAATTCTGTTCATAACAGAGCCATGAGATATTTTTTGGAGTAGGGAAGTACACACCAAATGCAGCTGTAATTGGGGACATGGGCTGGAAGCCAGCATTTGTTAAACAATGGGGTGTTGTGGCAAGACAGTACTGCAGATATTTGAAGATGCATAATTCAAGATTAAATAAAAAAGTTTTTAACTGGGTAAAATCATCATCCAATATTAGATGTAAAAACAGTATTTATCGCATCTGTCAAATGTTTAGAAATATTGGCATTGTTGGTATAGATAATTTACAGTTACAGCATTGTACTAAGACTTTTGTGGACGGGTTAGAAAATAAGCTTTTAGAGATTGAAATTGATAAATGGAAACAATCAGTAACACGTGATGAATCAGTAAGAGGAAAAGGTTGCAATAAATTAAGAACGTATAAATGTATAAAAACTAATTTTGAAACTGAATTTTATGTTAAAGAGTCATTACCATTCCACTTCCGTAGTGCTATGGCAAAATTTAGATGTGGTGTAGCACCCATCAGAGTAGAAACAGGGAGATATAAAAATGTAGACGTAAATGAACGAACTTGTTTCAATTGTTCGAATTGTATTTAAGATGAAAAACATGTTCTACTAAATTGTCCATTATATTCATCTGTAAGGGAGGAATTGTATACACATACCTGACAAAATTTAAATGATTTTGATAATTTATCTGATGAAGAGAAATTCTGTGTATTATTCACTGACAAAAGTATAGTAAAGTGTAGAGCCAAAGCCTGTTTTAATATTTTTAAACATATGAAAATTTTATTGTATAGTAAATAATGTTAATATTTTAACATTGTCATTTATAGTTTAGGAAAATAGTATAAGGGAACATTGAACAAATCTACAAATATATATCAAATCTTACCTGACACAACTTACATACTATAAAAGATTTATTAACAATACTTTAGGCAATTATTTTCTGTTTATGTCTTTAAGTAGTTTATAGCTCGACTGGGCCGGTGTAATGAAGTATTTCGACCCCCATAGAATAACGATCCCCCGGTCATTATTCTATAGAAAATGTGACTCCTTTCCTGTAAAATATTGACTCCCCTTATAAAAAACTGACTCCCTTTGAAAACTCTATATAATAACGACCCCCTGGTCATTATTCTATAGAAAAACTGACCCCTCCAAGTAAAATACTGACTCCCTAAAGATGACTCCCTTTCGAATCTCATAGAATAACGACCCCGGTTATTATTCTATAGAAAAAGTGACTCCTTCCATGTAAAATACTCACTGCCGAAATTACTACATTCGAACTCTCATACAATATCGATTCCCGGGCATTATTTTATTTAAAAAAGTTACTCTTTCCGTGTAAAACACCGGCTCCTAAAAAGACTTTCGACGATAATATCTATTAAAAAGTGAACCCCACCAAACCTAACGGACAATTTTACTAGATCTACAACTCTAATACCCTCCATTGCCAATAGTTAACATTTTGATTGTACTACTACTACTGGTGCCGCTACTTCTATTGCTATTACTACATGTACTTCTTCTTCTTCTGCTACTACTACTACTACTTCTACTACTACTACTACAACTGCTACTACTGATACTACTATACCTGCTTCCACTAATACGTATTGTACATCTACCTCTTCTTCTCCTGCTGCTGTTGTTGCTGTCACTTATTCCTCTGCTGCTGCTGCTGCTGCTGCTGCTGCTACTGCAACTGCCACTACCACTGCCACTACTACTACTACTACTACTACTTTCTATTGTTGCCGCTACCGTACTTTACTGCCACTGCTAAGTATTGCAACTTCTATTAATACTAAGTTCTATGCTAGCAGTTTCTTGTGCAGTTTTCTTCTGAAGAATTACTTCATACCGAAGTTTGCAGGGATTATTGACACTGGTGTGTTTTGTGAACGTATTGTGAATTGTTATTTTCCTGAAAAAAATGTATACACCAAGATACAGCGTCTAGAAATAGAATCCCTTTTCCCGCTGCGGAATGCTCTGATTTCTGTGTCAAGTGATGGTATCTGGGGCTAATGGTCAAACGGAAGGACGGGCGGACAAGGGCAAATCTATATGCCCCCCTCCCCCGAGTGGAGGCAAATAAATGCAGCAATTAGGCCTTAGATACAAGAGTTATCACTAAATTTGACCAAATGACCGGGGGTCGTTTTTTTATGGGAGTCAATATTCTTCGTGAGGTTCAGTTTACTTCACGTGGGGGAGTCATAGTACTATGATCTGGAGGTCATAATACTATGACCGGGGGGTCACTTTTTCTATAGAATAATGACCGGGGGTCATTATTCTATGGGGGTCGAAATACTTCATTACACCGGCGTCCACGTCGGCGTCCTAATTTGGTTAAGTTTTTATATCTTAGCTTGTGGCCATTAATTGAAACTTATTTATTCAAAATGTGATAAACTGACTTACATTGCACAGGTTCCATAACTCTGTTTTGCTTTTTGCAAAATTATCCCACTTTATCAACTTAAATATTTTTTTGGTTAAAGTTTTATATGTAAGCTGGTATTTCAGTACCCACTAACGGGAATGGATTGAAACTTCACACAATTGTTCACTGTGATGATATGACACACAGTGCACAGGTTCCATAACTCTACTTTGCGTTTTTACATTTTGACAAAATTATATGCTTTTTTTTTTACTTAGCAGGTTTTGGTTAAGGTTGTGAATATGAGTCGGTATCTCAGTACACACTAATGGGAATGGATTGAAACTTAATACAATTGTTCACTGTCATGATCTGACATTCGGTACACATGTTCCATAACTCTACTTTGCATTTTTTTTTTAAATTAGTCTCCTTTTTTTACTTAGCAGTTTTTTTTTATGTAAGCTGGTATCTTAGTGCCCACTTGTTGATATGGATTGAAACTTCACGCAATTGTCCATTGTCATGAGCTGATATGCATTGTGCAGGTTCCTTAACCCTGTTCTGCAATTTTATAGGTTATTCCCTTTTCTGACTTTAATATTCATTCAGTTGAAAACGCTGTCGAATAGTCGAGCGTTGCTGTCCTCCGACAGCTCTTATTAACTTTATTTGGTCACAAATAACTTCAAAATTTCCGTATAACATATTAGACACAAAGTTTCTCTACAGCAATTATCTGCAGCTAGCCACAGATAGATTCGCAGTTTCCTCATGCTTTTTAATTTTATACTTTTTAATTTTATGTAAGTAACCTTTTGAAGGTATACCTACATAAAAGGATTTTAATAGTTTTATATTGGTGGCTTAGTCATCTTAATAGATATTAGGTTTAAGAATATGTAAATGTGTATAGATCAAATTGTCTCTTATATTTCTGTATAGAAAGGCATATGTATTTTTTAAAATATTGTAATATTGTAATGTTTTATCATGCTATACGTATGAAGACACATAAATAAACTATTTGCCTTGACTTGATTCAGTATCTGATTGTCCGCTTTTTAGCACACGTTTTTAAAAATGCCCCACCATAATCGGGTATAATAAATATAGGTAATCATAAATAATTCGATTCGCTCACAACACGGGGGATTATTGTTTTATATCATTATTTAACAAGACATGCACAATTTTATCGCCTTGCTTGAAATCATATTAAGTTCACCCATTACTCAATGGATGACAAACTAAGATCTTTTGTATCAGTAGGTTTAATCACACCCGACAAAAACTACAGTCGGCGAACGATAATGAAAATGGCGCGAAAATGTCAGGCGAGTCTAAGGCAGAAAATTTAGGTTGGTCAGTCATCACTGTAAATTAGATAGGCATTCTGATGCTGGTCAAATAAAAATCAGCATTTACTTGAATTGCAAAATAGCTCAGGTGGCAAAGCTGTGGGTTTTCAAATGCTATGCGAATAATAGCACGATTCCGAAACTCGCAAGATTTATTTTCTAAGGAAACGTTTTATGAAGCCCTGCTTTATTTTTTTTTATTTTTTCAGTTTGATTCTCTGTTAGTTTTCTCTTTTTTTTTCTTATTACGTGTAATACGTTTTTATTTTTTTTTTCTATTTTTTTATATCAATGAATCAATACAAGTTACAATTCATTTTTTCGGTTAATCAACAGGGCAACCAACGGTGTTGTAAATTCATATATACAGATAATACTGAAAAACAAGTTAATGCAGAAAATAATGTAATAAGCATCCGAAGTTCTACATTTTTAAAAGAAGAAAAATGTTTTAATAGGTATTTTATAAAATGAATTACAGAATCCTACAACACCTAAGTACATATTTGAACGAAACATGTTTGTCTTTTTCTGAAAGTCTAGTGACCTTTAAACATACCTGAACAAAGAGGTAAAATTTCTCTCCTTTTTCATTCAAGTTTTTGTTTTGTTTGTTTTGGATTTAACGCCGTTTTTCAACAGTATTTCAGTTATGTAATGGCGGGCAGTTAACCTAGCCAGTGTTCCTGGATTCTGTACCAGTACAGATTCTGTACCTGTTCTCCGCAAGTAACTGCCAACTTCCCCACATGAATCAGAGGTGAAGGTCTAATGATTTCAGACACAATGTCGTTTATCAAATAGTCACGGAGGTGCTAACTAGGAGAGAGACATCACTTAGCCAAAATAAACAGGAATTTTTAACAAAATAAGGATGGTTTGAAAAATACAGACACCACTGCATTAATTTTCGAATACTTCTCGAAAATGAGAGCCATTTTAAAAAAAAGAAGAAACAACAGAGAATATCTGACTTCATATATTTTCTAAACGGAAATGTTTAATTTATTGTAATTTATTTAAAAACAAAATATTTTATAACTTTTTGGGGAACATATAAAAGGATTTTCCGATTTCGCATTGAGATTAACGAAGTTCCAAGAACTATTCAAATACAATTTTATCTATATTTAATTTACATTTTATATATTTTCTAAAATTGTAGTTCGCTACAAACATCTTTTTCGGCAACAGTTATCTTAAATGCTTTATTATCAATGAATGTCTTTCGTTTTAAAATTCCATGTACGAGATTCAATTTGATCATGTACTAGTTAGTACGCATTAATTACCAAAAGTTTCAAATATATTTAGGGTTCTACAGTCACATAGATTATCACGAATAAGACGTGAGAAATGCTCTTACCAAAGTTTCTTCGGAAGTAGATTTTCCAGCCTTCCTCGGGCTTGCCCGACTTCGTCTCGTCAAGGGGATAGTAGTCAGTAAGCTTGCATTTTCCATTTTCTTTATGGAAATTTACCGACAGGCAACCGTATGTGTCATCACAGAGGGCAACACATGCTTGTACGGAACTTGTATCAAAATTGAAAATTACATTTCCGTTTATTTCATTTTTTGAATATAACTCATAAACGAAAGATTGTTTGAGCCCATACGCTACTGCACAAAAATGAAACAATACATATGAGAAAATAATCAATTCCATTGTTTTATCTTAATTATCAAACCGCAAAAAGTGCAAGATTTTAATACAATATCAACGGCAGAACTAAACATTTCGCGCAACATGATAGCAGTGTATTTAAAATCCTCGCGACTGCTGCATCGCCAGGAGAAGGGTTGTTAAAAAAGTTACTTAAAACTTTCGTTCGTAGCGACACACGAGGATAAAATTAAGCTTATAGTATACATAAAAATGACCATATTTACCGTTAACCAATTACCATTTTTAGGCATACAGGTTAGCGCTCATGTAACTACGTTGTAAACTCTTTATATGCGATTAGTTGTGGGTGACGTCATACTCCTTGATTGACAAGTCTCACGAATGTTTCTGATGATTCATGGGGAAAAAAAACTTTGTTAAATTGACGAACTTTTATTTTACAGTCTACATTTTACAGAGATAAATTAGAATATCAAATCCACGTAAAATTTGTCTTCACATTTATTTTCTGTCACCACTCATAATAATCAAAAACATTATTCCTTATGATATTATATACACATTCTGTTACCATTCGGTAACTAAGACAAATTACTGTATCTTTGTGATGCAGCTTAAATGCAGTTTAGCCAAATTATATATATTTGATTTTAATAACTATTTTTTGATAAAACTTTTTAGTGAATGCTGAGCATAAGGCATCTTTAAGAACACAACTAGGTTTGACATAGTGTATCTTTAAGAACACATGCAGGTTTGAAATATTGTATCTTTAATAACACATCAAGGTATCACATAGTGTATCTTTAAGAACACAACAAGATGTCATATAGTAAGGTTTTAAGACTGGCACCCGGAGCTGTTACTAAGTGCACCCCAACAGTCGATGTCTTGAAAAGATAATAGGTAAGGGTAGATTTCTCGGAAGCACAGAGCACCACAAACACAGCCTCAGAAACTGGCACCAACAGCTGTTACTGTGACCTGACAGTCGATGCCTTGAAGACTGACACCGGAGATGTTACTAAGTGTGCTCAAACAGTCAATGCCTTGAAGACCGGCACCCAGAGCTGTTACTAAAAGTGCGCACAAACCGCATTTTCATCCAATAAATGTCCGTCAAAATCCCGAGACGAACCTCTGATTTATTTGGAGAGCATGAGCACTCGTAAGTTCTACTTAGAACGGTTTCAGACAATTAATGTTCGCCATTATTCAGCACGCCGAATTTGTAATTCAAACAACATTACTTGCTAACAATAAATAAGACGATATTGTATGACACGGATTAACAAAGATTTATTCGTCTTATCATATGTTTAGAAATTGTACCTACAGAAATAATCTTATTCCTCGTAATTCATCGTCGATATCGGAAAGGACGCGGTCACGCTTTTCACGGCCATTTTGATTGGGTCGTGACGATTTATCGCGAAACGTCGCTGACTGGCTGAAACTGTTTACCTGTAATGTAACCAAACTAAAAATATCGGCGAAATGAGCCAGAGGATCAACCAGGGTACCATGGTAGACCTCTGGTATGCGAGAACGCCAAACCGTCGCTGCCTTTACGAGTTGCACTCATAGAGTTTTTCAAAAGAGGCACATGTATGTAATGAAGGCCAGTTATCACTAAAGCATGTATTCTTCCACATTAAATTTGGCTTTTTATTTCAATAAGCACTCGGCAATTAGCATTGTGCATTTATGCTGCATTTCGTAATTAACAAGTGAAAATTGCAGCTTGACAGTCAGTAATTTACATGAAAATTTAGCAATTAACAATTGGCATTAATTATTTCACGTTTACCGTTCGGCAATTAGCATTGCTCACCGGCCTTCCATAGTCTTAGCGTTTATCATTAGGCATTTAGCATGGCGCACCGGCCTTCCATATTGGTGCATTCATGAAATAGTTTTTATATCTAAAGGTCAATATGAATTAGTAAAATGTAGAAGAAAAAAATGTTCCTGTCGTAAAAATTCTGTTCAAAATACTGTCGACTTGGACATTAATACACAAACGGTTCGCATGTCTGAACTACCCTCGTTTGTCAATTAATCTGTGCGTGACATTGACTAATACTAAGTTTTGAAACGCGATATTGATGTTGCTAGCAGCAGTTAAATTATTCAACAGAAAACAGAAAATGTATTAGTTAGGCTACAAAGAGTGTGAACATATTATACAGCGCAAACATGAAAGCAGTCAACAATTAACAATACAGTTCAAGCCTCTACATTTTCTTACGAAGAACAAAGTCGGCTGTTTATTTCTCAAACGGAATACGAGCCGCCCAAGAAAACCTCCTCCCGAATTTTAACTCGCACAGGAAAAAAACGTGCTTCCGGAGCCAATGTATATCACATTGAAATGCTCTGACTGTTCTTTGAAATACTGAACATCAATATAAATTCAGGCATGCTATAATATGTACTAAAGAGACACATGTTTCAATACTTTATTTCAGTCTGACCTTGAAATGTATATACAAAATGTTTGAATAGTGTATTTTATCTCTATGTTTTTTAAATTGAATTTTTGATGCAAATTATATATTTAACCAGTTTATAGTTAACCAAAGAGCGGTATGCGTATTACTGACTATTCTTCAGAAGTCCCCGTATACATTGTTACAGTCACGTGACCTTAATGTTCAAATGACCTTTGTATATGTCCTATTACTATCCTCTTAATGCTAAGCGCCAAGCGAGGAAGCTATAGTACCATATTTTACGTCTTTGGTATGACGTGGCCAAGGATCAAACTAACGACCACCCAAACTCGAAGCGGGCCTCTACTACTAGGCTACCGAGGCGATCTGCAAAAATGTGTCACCCTGCGATTTCTACGAAAGTAAGAGAGATTGTTCCTTGACAAATTGTACATAGATAAAAGGAAAAAAAAAATGGAGAACATGTTTTTTTATTTTATTTTCTCCGTTTGTACATCTGCTCGTCAGTCTGTATCTCCGTCCATCAGTCACAAATTATCAAATGATGGATTCTTTTTTTTTTTAGACTTTGTATAAGGTGACATATAGGCCCATTGGCCGGGTGTTATAATTAACAGTATTTGTAAATGTACATACGATACACATGTCACTATAATAAATGATACATTATCTTATCTATACTGATACCAATTGTTATATTAGGGAAACATTAATAGCCAATAATGATTTTGATGGTGATTCGACTATTTCGCCTATAAGTTTGGAATTTGATTTTAGCAGTTTTGAATTTTGATATCTGTTAAAGATGTTTCTGTTGACATTTCATGGTCAAATTTTCATAAATTGCTTGGTTTTGATAAAAAATGACAAATAAAATGGAATGGGGTTCAGTGTCGCCAGATATTACCAATTCTGTAGACACAGTTTACATTGAAAATTCACTTGTTAATATTTTTTTTCACATTTATATATTACGCTCAATATAAATAACAGTTAGTTTTTATCATACACTTTACTTTAAGTGAAAAATTGAATGTTTTATTTGACCATAATTATCATTCATGCTTAAATGGAAGATATTATATACAACTGAACAGCTTGTCCCTTATTAAGGATAGTTATATCTTCGATCTAAATTTTTATCATACAACAGCCACCAGGATATCTTTGCAAATCTTGGCGTCCGATTGGAATTTTCGAAAATCCAATCGAACATTTTTCCAATATTTTGACGAACTGGATTTTTTTTCCGGGCGGAAAACGATAATATTTTATGACAAATTTAAAGGCATATTTGTGTTACTTTTATGTTTTACTATATTTTTGTCTTGGTTTGAGATCCATACTGTGGTAAATAAAAAAAATCCCATTTAAAAAGCTGGAAAAAAATCCGATTGGACATTTTCAGAAAAAAAAGAGATTTATTGTAAGCACTTATAAACAGGATCAATGAACACCCTTAAACATAAATAGTGAATAACGATGTTTTTATTCAGCTTAAAAGTTGGAATTTTTTCCAGCTTTAAAAATTGGAAAAATATCCAGCTTAAAAAGGGACTTTTTTCCAAATTTGAATGAATGCGATCATTTTAAAGCTAAACTATTTTTTTTTCTAAGCATTTTTGAACTGCATTAATATAAATTTACTGACGGGTGAGCCATAAAATACGGTCTGTTATTTGATACCTATCTATAAGTTATTACGAGTTCTAATGAAATCTGAAACGTCAATATTTTTCTAATATAATGTTGACGTCCAAGTAAATATCATATAGGGCCTGTGACGTCATTTGTGACACCAGTTTTATGTCTGCCATTGCGTTTAAAAGTTTTTATAAACTGAAATTTGTACCATTAAAATAGAAATAATATACTTTTGTGAATGTAACAAAATGTTTGTATTGCATCTAGGAATGGGCACTCCATATTTCTCGGAATAATATTCCACCCATTACGTCGCCGAATATCGGAGCATATTTCCAGCGTATTTTCTCAATTCTTATACAAATCTAATAACCAATAATTATTCCAAGATAGAGACTAAATATAACTTTCTTCCGTTTAATGCTATAGCGCAACAGTTGTTTATCATACCGTAAAAAGAAATAACTTTTGTTGTTGCGCTTGTTTTTGTGACATTTTAGCCTGCCGAACGGGTTCTGTTGTTTCTATGATAAAAAAAGAGTGAAACACCAGTTTCAAGACACTAAATTTTGAGATATAAATGGTCCAGAATACAATCCTTGTGCGACCTGTACCTTATTATCTGCAAATGACTGACCTAAAACGTATGTATATTTATAAAGCGTGCGACCATATTTGTAACCATGCATTTTTTCCACAAATTTAAGCTAAATCTGGGTGGATGGATGGCCATTTCCATTTTATATGAGTTCCGGTATCTCAGGAAAGATTTTAGACCAGACCATCTACATGGAGCTTCAAGCATTAGTTTGTTTTACACAGTAATTACTCGTACTTAGGAGTCCTTCATTCTGTAATTTTTATTAGTAACCATTTGAATATAAACGCCTTTACAGATCTACCTGTTGTAGTGAAAAAATCGTACTAGACCATAATACGAAACAGGCCCCTGTCACTTAACTTAGCGTAGGTTTTAATTCACACAAAGCGATAACACGTATATTTGTCAAATACTGACATAGTATTTACAGAAATATGAGAAAATGGCCTTAATGTCAATCATTATGTAGAATACTACTTAACTTAAATATTTCTTTAAGAAATTCATCGATTTGTAATTGAATGACAAGTCATGGACATAACCGAAATGTTTGTTTTTATTTATTTTTTATTGTGGGTTCTCATGGTCAGAAAGCAAAACCAAATATATCCCGTATTGCACAAGACAATGTTAAATATTATTTTCATTTCATGCTTATATTTTTTTTTCAGCAAAAGAGATATACAACCAGATTTGCAGAAGGTATGTAGAGACATTGAGTCATACAGATGCTTTTACATGTGAACGGCTTTTATCGTTAAATAAAATGTCCAATGTTGAAGCTCTCCAGCTGCCTAGCCAGGTGACCGATCGTGATGAAATAATGCACGATGGGGCACACGGAGTATTCCTATACCATCAAAGCTGGAAAGTGTCCAAAAGAGCTATATCTGTGCAGTTGCAACGTAAAACTGCATGGATACCCGCTGTCACATGTTAATTTAGCCATGTTCATAAAAAAGTTCCCGTTCATTATATCACCTTAATACCAATATGAGCAGTGTGCAAGTAATAAGAACGTTCCACGTTGCTGTAGATTTAAAGAAAACTTATCTTATTTATAAGGCATTACCTAATTTTACTACTTCCAAGTTCAAATCAATACCTTACGTTTAAACATGTATATTCTATGTATATTCTAGTTTTATTACATAGATGCATCTTCACTCGATACGTTTCTTAGTAACGGAAGTAAAATTTAGCGCATTCGCACTCTTATATGTAAACACTTATCTTCCAGTTTTGTTATAGAGAAAATATTTGTTTGTTTGTTCGAGTGTAAGATTGAAATATCTTTCTCCGAGTGAACACCAGATGCTATACTTTCACGAGTGACAATATCAGACATGGTTATCACGAGTGAAAGCTATTTGATCTAACATGAAAAGCAAATACATCATTTCTTTTCATGTATATTAATGGTTTTATAAAATGAAACATGTTAAATCTGAGGAAAGCCATGTGTATTTCGTCATGTCATCATAATAACATTATGCCATAAGTTTAACCTACTTACAATTTCTTTTTGTCAAATCAAATTAAAGAGCAGTAACATAAACACCTGTAAGGTTTAAAAGAGTTGTATAGTAGTCGCAACTTGACCGCGATGGTTGACCTTAGGCTGATTATTCATATCGATTATTTCATAGTAGAAATAAGGGGTGCTTAGGGTAGCCGTGTATATTTATATGGAATTAGTTTGTATACAGTGCAGTATCAAAGTATGTATACTTACATCATTCTCATCCATCAGAGGTTCGTCAAAATCCCGAGGTTCATCCGGGGAACCACGGTAGACCACTGGTATGCGAGAATGACTTACATTTGATCAATTAAAACTTTCCAATACATAATTTATATTTACACAAGTTTTGTATTTCCATTTTTTCGTGCAGTTGGTGTTTTTTTTTCAACAAAATTTCCTTGACATGTACAATACTGTGTATATAAGTAGCGTTACCGTACATTATCGTCATTTGAAAATGAATATGAAAAATAAATAAAATAAAAAAGTAAAAACACAAACTATAATAAAAATGAAATAGCAAAAGACTAAAAACAGAAAAAAAGCTGAAAGAGATAAAAAAAAAAAAAATAAAAATCACAGGGCTCGGACCTATTACTCTGTGTATAACTTAACAAAAACAAGTAATTGAACTCAAGCGTTTACACCACGGCAGTAAACCTATATCACGATAATCTACATCAGTTTTAAATTTATGAATGCAAAGAGATGAAGCGTTTTACGTACACTCCTTTTCAATAATAGGTTGTGCCTCATTATGTATTATAATACAAAGGTCAACCATCGGGGTCAAGTTGCGTCCACTATATATTAGGTTTAAATATCATTGTAAATAGTAGGTCGATCAATGCAAACTGAAATATATATTCAAACTTTTATAACATTCCAATACTAATATTAT
Organism: Mercenaria mercenaria; assembly: GCF_021730395.1. Lineage (NCBI taxonomy): Eukaryota > Metazoa > Mollusca > Bivalvia > Venerida > Veneridae > Mercenaria > Mercenaria mercenaria. Next base: position 87,137,767 of record NC_069365.1, read on the forward strand.
CAGCGAACATGTAATAAGAACATTTCACGTTGCTGTAGTGTTAAAGAAATCTAAACTTGTATATAAAGCATTACCTAATTTTACTACTTCAAAGTTTAAACCAATACCTTAAGTTTATATTCTAGTTTCATTATATAGATACTTTTTTCACCCGGCAAGTTCTATAGTAACGGAAGTTACAAGATCCAGTATTTTCACGTCGGCTAGCGACTAAGCTACTCGAGAAAATGTAAAACAATGTGTGCACGAGTAAACACTTATATTCTAGTTTTATTATACATATGCATTTTTACTCGGCACGTTCCTTTGTAACGGAAGTACAAGATGCAATATTTCCACGAGTGTCTAGCGGCTAAGCTACTGGAGAAAACATAAAACTATGTGTGCACGAGTAGTATATATCGATCCTAAATATAAAACGAATAAACTTTCTTTAAATTGCATTAGTTTTTTTCATCACTCTCATACTATTTTATCCGCAGAACGTCACGTGCATTTCGTCATGATTGTTACAGATCTACTAAATTTCTACGTTTCTTTCACTTTAAATACGATTGATTATATGTCTTTACGTTAATAAATCTATGTATTTATTTAAAAATATTTAAGAAATGGTTTCCGATAATATATAATTCATATCCTTTTGCATTCAAGTATAGTGTACAAGTGGAAAATGAAAACTATATGAAAACTATATCTTCATTGCTTCAAAATAGCGAAGATATCAATTTTATTCATCGTGTTATTCCAGTAGTTTACGGCAAAAAAAAACATAAAATAAATTCTACAATTTAAGACATCTCTACATCCTGTTTCTTAAGGAACAATATACCACTAGGTGTTTTAGACCCAGGACGGAAGAAACTAAAGGCGCTAAATCGTCTTTACTTTTTACCATCACATATATCATGTATAGTACAAAAATCTTTTTAATGCTAAAACATAAACAACAAAGATGAATATCTAACAGGGAATGCCACTTTCCGAAGACACAGCCTCCCCAATAACGCTGACGTGCACACGACCAACACACACACACGTGTGCGCGCGCAACACAAGAGGACAAGGAACACAGCGGGCGGCAAAACTGAATCCCTAAATCATCCAATCCGAAAATACCTACCTCTTGTGCAGTTGGCCGTCACATTCCATGTACCGTCCTCATTGCACACATCACTATTTATTCCGTTCTTGTCCCTATATCCACGGTTACATTTGTAGCGAATTATACTGCCTACTTCGTTCAAATTTCCAAATATTGCGCCATTGTTAATGCGTGTAGGTATGCATTCTGAAATAAGCAGCGAACATATAACACATAATCATATTATGCTATATATTTTCGAACGCTTTTTAAACTAAATAAAATTTTGATGTTACAGTTATTAAGAAGCAAATGCAATGAATTGGTATCCCCCGCCGAATGGGTTTATGGTGAGGAATAAATGGAAAAGATGTAGGCCGCACAACCAGGGGGTCGTGGGTTCGAGCCCCGCTGGTGTCACAACCACGCCTTGTCATATGACACCAGAACTGGGTTTTCCAGGAAGCGGACTCGAGAGTGGTTCAGATAAGCTTGAATGTTTTATCATAATCTAGCTAGAATTAATTAGTATAAAACTAAATATATACTATATACCCGAGAAAAAGTTAAGGATTATATATACAATTTTAAAAATTATGATCTCTAAAACTATAAAATTTGTTTGCCGATGTGACTGTTGAAAGAGTGAATGTTCAAACGCTGTAAAATGCAAATATATTAAATGAAGTATGCATACGGTAGTAGACACTCGAGAATTGTGATTGTGATGTCTAGGATTTCCGCTTTTGTGAACAGGACCTCATAGTTTAGCGAGTTCATTAAAAAAAACTAAGAGATCGTTTAGGTGTATCACTGCGAATACAGCAACAAAGTTGATACTTGGCTATATCTTTTTCATTATGCATAGCGTACTCTTAATGTGTCCCGCTTGGCTTTTCAAAGTGCTATTCTTCCACTTTGAGTGAGGGAAAGGCTAATTCAATATACATAAGTTGAAATTCAAATGTTCAGGACAATATACTTGATACAGAGCACTTATCAATTGGCACTTCTGTTTAAACAATCAATTAGGTTTCTAATATTAAATCGATATAGCTGTTGTCTAAACATCTATCACTAGATCTGCATAACGTTTTTAACTTGTCTAGAAATTTGAAATCTGCAGAAGAAAGGATCTAGAAATTATTCAAGAAGTAAATAAAATCTAGGCCTTTCGGAATTGTAACTAGAGGTTAAATATGATAGGGGCATTGCTTTGTGCTTTTTCGGGTTCTTTGAAAACCAGTGGCATTCATTTCGTCTCTTTGCACTTACAGCAGTAAGCATGGGATGGGGTGTCTTCATCCGCTCGGTAGGGGTTAATGAGAAACATTTAGAATATGACATGAAATAAGGCGTTCTGGTGAATTTTCGTACTGCGTTTTAGGCATTCTTCGGCCACAACAGAATATTTTTCATAACAACCGGAGAATGCCGAAATCGCATACGAATAATGCCGAAATCGCATACGGAGAATGTCGAAATCAAATACGGAGAATGCCGAAATCGCATACGGAGAATGCCTAAATCAAATACGGGGAATACCTAAATCAAATACGGAGAATGCCGAAATCAAATGCGGAGAATGCCGAAATCAAGTATTACGGAGAATGCCTAAATCAAATATGAAGAATGCCTAAATCAAATACAGAGAATGCCGAAATCAAATACGGAGAATGTCTATATCAAATACGTTTGTTTTTCTCTAAAGGAAACGTTTCTAATGTCAGTCACCTGACTTATCAAATATAAGAGTGGTAAGAGTTGTTTGAAACAAACTAAAATACCTCGAGATTGGTAGCTGATGCCTGGAACATAAACTTATTTGAGAAATTGATTATTAATAAAAGATATTGCTGAAAGTTATTCTTTTTGTATGGCTGGAAGGTTCACATGTCAAAGCTTTTGTAATAAAATTTCCGTCTCGTCAATTATGAACTTTTATGTATTAGTTGATGCTGAAACAGACACCAGCCTACCCCTTTTAAACCACACCCTATCCTTTTTCAGCTCTAGAGGTATCACTGGAATATTTTGTATTTGTTTTTCAATAGTTACATCGCTATCCAGGTTCGTGTCACTAAAATTAGTACGGATATATACGGAATATTCACGAGTGCCAAGCCAATACTTTGCCAAGCCGGACAAAACAAGAATCCTTTAATCCATCACATTGACGCTAAATATTTATTGTTGCTACAGACGCATTGTGTACATGTACGTGAAATGTTTCTGATTAAATATAAAGCTTGTTAAGATCTTTCCTATAATTGCATTTTTTGGGGTTTTTTTGTTTTTGTTTTGTGGATTTGGATGTACACAAACTTTGCAATTGTAACTTAGATTTAAATAAATTATTGTATTGTACTATGTTGTAATACTTCCCCTTTTTCTCGGATAACCATAGATATCAAATATTTGTTTTCTTGTCATTATATGTCAATAAAAGTATTATTAATATTTCAATATTCTACCAAGTCGGTAGCCTAATGGCAGGTGAGGGAGATCGGTGATTCTTCGCGTGGCCACGTACTAGACATGTGCGAATTAAGACGAAGTGGACTGTGGACACCCAGGACGATCGATATTTTAAGGTGACATTTCAACATTTAAATTATATTTTGAGCAGACGAAAATACATTCCCATAATAACGCTAAGGTGTGTGTTATTATCCCCTGCTGAAGCCGAACGGATATTGTTTTGGCGTTGTCCGTCCGGATGTTCGTCCGTCCGTGCGTCTTGGGCGTATTTCTGTCAGAAATTGAAAATGCTTATATCCTTAGGACGGCCAGCACATATTTATGCAATCTCGCCAGGCATATATGTTTTGATTATACAGAAAATGACGTCACTCGACCTTCAGCTATTTCCGGAAGTAAATAAAATGAAAGTAGAAATGCTAACCTTGAAAACGAAAGCCGCATTTTGATTTGTAGATAGTCAGGGGTCACGCGCAGGGGTCACCCCGTCTAAATGTATGCGCGTGGACTTTTTTTTTTGCTATTGGGGAGCCAATTTTCAGCACTTTATTACGAATTGAAATTACCTGGGCTTTAGTACAGCATGTCAGCTTTTAATCTATGAAAAAATATTTGAGCTCTGGATAAACACAAATCCCAGAGGGGTCCGTAAGTTACTAACGGACCAAGGGTACATTGATAATTTTGGAACATCATCAAATCGCTCAAAATGTCATTTTTGATGTTGTCTGAGAGTGTCAGTATATGCCTCAGATGTAAGATATAACCGTATTTGAGAGCTGCAGACCTAGACATTTCAGAAATATTTTCAAAATAAGTTTCGTGTAATAAATGTTGTTTCTACGGAAGCGTGAAAGGGCCATCAGACGCTAATACGTTTTAGTACGTTAAGGCTGCGGAAAGGATATTCCAAAAGTTATCCAAAAAGTGTTTCAGCTACAAACACCTCAAACAATTATAAAGAAACAAGCGACCTTTGCTCATTCGAAGAATTATTCACCTTGACCAAGAAAAGTTTTTGTTTGAAAAGAAAATGCATATAATTCAAAAACAATTTTAGCTAAAATAACCAAACTTCATATAGATATTAACCAGGACATGATCTTTGCTCACAAACAATATTATCCTCATTGACTAGGTAAAAGAAGATACTTTCCCCTTAATTTGTTTGCAGTAAAAATGAAAATCCTTATAATTCAAAAAGTATTTCAGCTAGAATCATCAAGCCTCGCATTATAACTTATTAGCACATGACCTTTGCTCACATGTAGAATCATTTCTTCGTTGTTTTTTTTTTTCAATAAAAACAAGGTTTTCCCGTAGATTACGTAAAAATAAAAAAAACTTGAGTATGTAAATTTTGTAAAAATTGGCTTGTATTTCACAATTAAAAATGAACATGCAGAAAAAGTCCTTATTGTACCTTGTGATTTCCGTATTGTACCTTCCGTATTCAGTTTATATGCTGCCGGACTACTTTCATTAATATGCATGACCTGACACAGTTCTATAAATAGCGCACATAAAAACTTCACTTAGTTCCATTTTAATATCTTTTAACATTGAAGATTACGTTCAATAACAAAAAGAACAAATGAAAGATAGAGGTATATAATAAAAGGGTCATTTAAACAGTGGCTAGATCTGGGATTTTGTATTTGGTTCTCGTAAATTTTGTAAGGTCGGATCACACTCGGCGCTTGCGGGCCTCGTGAAATTAGATCTGGCAAAAATCCACTCGAGCCGAATACAGCATCCCAAACCGAGCTATTGTTATAATAATCCGATATTACTTTCTAACAGGAAATAAGAGAATATTTTGTAGCTATCGTCTTTATCTTAAAACTTATTTGACAGTTTCAGGCGAATATCATTCAGCTCGACATAACTTGAAATAATTTGTCAATAATCACATGTTCATTTATTACTTATATATATTTATACACAAATTAAAACAATATATCTGCTTCTTATGGTGCTTTTTTTTTCTTCAAAAAAATAAAATATCAGACATCCCACAATGATTATGATCAAATTGGCATTTCATTGATATGATCATGGTCTTCGACAACGATAGAAGGGTTTCGGCTGGAAACAGCTCTAATGAACTAAAACCACCAATGGTCAATAATCTCTCATTTAAATCAAATTCAAGAAAAAAGCTTTCGGTTTATTTCCATATATTTCCACTTGTAAATACACCTACCTATCATGCAATGTTTTATTTAAAGCGCCGGATTTCATTTTTTTTTTCAATTATGTAACGGTGGATAATTTACTAAGGGAAAGAGAACAAACTATGATCGAATTATTTCTTTTTGAAAATATATTACTTAATATTTTTATCATCTCATATGAAAAATAAAAAGAGGAATTGTTAAAGATCTAACTCTTATTGGTGTACAGTAAAATTACAAGGAAAATCTAATCACAGTCCATAACACACTACAAATAGAATTTCATATTACAAAGTAGAAATTATAGAATTTGCGACAGCAGACTTTACGACAGCATATGACCACTATTCAACTTGATAAAACAGTCTGTAATAGAAAACTGTATCACCAAAGATTACATTTCCGTCTTTCCTCACTGAATACAGCTAATACAATGCTCGGCTTAATAAATTCAATATGAAAAAAAATAATCTCGTATTATCACGGGGGATGAAGTGTTACACGAAGGATGGAGTTCTTCTGCTAACCTGTCATGTTTTCTTCTGATAACTGTTACGGAGTTCCTGGAAAATGTTACAGAGTTCTTCTGGTTTCTGAATGACGAGCCAAGGAATCGGTGGACAAAATGGTAATTATTTATCTTTAAATAGAGAGAATGGTGTGTAAAACTAAAGTCTGATGATCAAGGTTGCCTGATGTTTTCTGCTATGCGTCAGAAAAAAACTGTTTAGTCTAATAATCAGCGCCACTTCTTTGAAATGAAGACATTTTGAGTAAAATATCGAAACTGACGCTCAGGATAAATATATTACGTATGAACATCATTAACACCCTTTGTAAATAATTAAATTAGCTAAAAAGTATCTTAACATAGCTCAAGAAACACCCTGTCAGTAATAAAAGTTATCATAAGAGCTCTGTGACATCTTCAGAGTTATCACCTGAATTCCGTAACATTTGAAAAATCGGGCATAAAACTGTTAGAAAGCGGTTTATGTTTGCAGCTTTGCACTTAAATTATTCTATTGCGTGTGGTGAGGATGAAGAACGTGAATAAGAAGAATAATACGTATGAATAAGCAAACGATTTCGATATTTTACTCAAAATGTCTTCATTTCAAAGAAGTGGCGCTGATTATTAGACTAAACAGTTTTTTCTGACGCATAGCACAAGACATCAGGCAACCTTGATCATCAAACTTTAGTTTTACACCCCATTCTCTCTATTTAAAGATAAATAATTACCATTTTGTCCACCGATTCCTTGGCTCGTCATTCAGAAATCAGAAGAACTCTGTAACGTTTTCCAGGAACTCCGTAACAGTTATCAGAAGAAAACATGACAGGTTATCAGAAGAACTCCATCCTTCGTGTAACACTTTCTCCCCCGTGATTATATCCTTTTTATCTATGCAACTACATGAAGAAAATCATGTGTTAACTACTTGAACCACTATAGTGGCATAAAGAATTATAGCTTAGGACTACCGCTTCAAACACATTATAGCAACTTAATTTATCCCCCCACCAAAGGCGAAGGGGATATTAGAAATACTCTCCGTCAGTGCGTGCGTGCGTCCGTCCGTCCGTTCGCAACGATCTTTGTCCGGAGCATAGCTCCAAAAGTACTGGAGGGATTTTCTTCAAACTTCATACACTGATAGAACACATTGGGAGGAAGTGCAGTGTGCAAGAACAATAACTATACCTTGCCTTTTTTTGAGTTATTCCCCTTTATCTTATTTTCTTAAAAAAATTTGTCCGGAGCATAACTCCAAAAGTACTGGAGGGATTTTCTTCAAACTTCATACACTGATAGAACACATAAGGAAGAAGTGCAGTGTGCATGAACAATAACTCTGCCTTGCCTACTTTTTGGGTTATTCCCCTTGATCATATTTTCTTAAAAAAATTTGTCCGGAGCATATCTTCTTCATGCATGGAGAGATTTTGATATATCTTGGCATAAATGTTCACCACCACGAGGCGGAGTGTCATGCGCAAGAACCAGGTCCCTAGGCCTGGGGTCAAGGTCACACTTAGAGGTCAAAGGATACAAGAATGAAAACATTGTCCGGAGCATTTCTTCTTCATGCATAGAGGGATTTTGATATAACTTGGCACAAATGTTCACCACCACGAGACGGAGTGTTATGCGTAAGATCCAGGTCCCTAGGTCTAAGGTCAAGGTCACACTTAGAGGCCTAAGGTCAGATACAAGAATGATTTTGTCCGAAGCATTTCTTCTTCATGCATGGAGGGATTTTGATGTATTTGGCACAATTATACACCATCATGAGACGAAGTGTCATGCGCAGTTCCCTTCTGTAGAATTACTTCCCTTTGTTGTTACTTTAAATAGCTTTTATTGTAACTTTTTCATTACTAGTCGTAGGGAAAAATCGAGACCACTTTTCTGTAGTACAACATGCATGCTACATCCAATTTTGAGGTGTATTTTGACAAATCTGTACCTGGTAAAGATTTTTGTGTGGACTTACATCTTTTTTTTTAAGATTAACTTCCCTTAGTTGTTACTATAAATAACTTATATTGACACATTTTTATAATTGACCGTAGGGAAAAACAAGACCACTTTTCTGTGGTACAACATAGATGTTACTTTCCAATTTTAGGTGTATTTTAAGGTATCTCTACCTGGTAAGGAGTTGTTTTTTTGTGGACTTAGAAAACATCCCCAACTTTGAGCGTAAAATATACGAGAACCGCAACTCTTGTCGGTATTGATTTTTTGCTTTGTGCGCCGTTGTAGTTGTTTCCCTTTACACTAAAATATCGATAAATCTGCTACTGGCATATTTCACGCTTAGGTAAACTCGGCCCTTTATTGAACAGCGCATCTTCAAATATCTTGGTCAGATAGAACAACAGAATATAACACATCTTTAAGCTACTGTAATTAATTGTATTTTAATAGGGGGAAAATGTGGACTTTGCTAGATATCGACATTGTACCATGAATTAAATATCTGTTTATTAAACAACACGTAAACTGTACAAAATAGTCTGCCTTATATATATACACAATGAAACTGCATGGATTTTACAGTAAAATAGTTAAGTAAAAATACTTGATCATTATGTGTATGTGTTTGTATTTTTTTTATCATGTATGTGCTGGGTTAAGTTATAAGTTTGCGCCGAAAATAATAAAAAAAATAAATAAAAAAATAAAAAATGCCACCTTTTAGTGGTAAAAGATATACTGGTTCGAGTCGTAAATTCGGCCACTTTTTGCGGTTTTTCATAAATATTTCTTTCGTTTTACAATTGATTTGTACAAAATTTCTACCATATGTGCTTTGATACAAGCAACATTGATTGTTATCATTAACAACCGTTTACAATATGGTAAACAATATAACCGCCTTTAAAATAACAGACAGGTTTAGCCTCCACATTTTACCTTCTAGAGGTTGTAAATATTCGGCCACTTTTTAAACATAAAGTTGGATGTATTTTCAACATTTTCTTGGAAATTAATCGATGCTACATCCAAAATTGTTCTTTTTTCAACAAACTGCAATCAATTTTCAATAGCATACCTCGTGGGAAATACTTGCCAACAGAGATTTAAAAAGCGCCTGTTATCCTTCTCACACCAGCATGACGTAGTTTAATTTTTACGTCACTGTTTATCACAAGCATAAAACTGCTGTTCTTGTCACTTTTCGGGGGTGTTTTAACAGGAGAGTAAAGAGAATCTCTCGCTCACGTGCTATTATAACACCTTTTTATATATGCGCGTTCCGTGGCAAAGCACAAACATATTACGGCCCCAAAACGTATAATTCAAAAGGAAATGACGTCAACGTGAAAAAAACAATGTAGACATTGAAATTCAATGACGTTGAGGGACAATAAAATCGTTTTCTTGGTTTTAACGCATTTTATGCTAGTTAGCGCATGTTCTTTTTGTGTTATAAAGTTTAGATTTGAATTAACCCTTGCCGGGCCTCAGCATAAACGAGCGCGTGCAATGACGTCACGCGACCCGCGAGACAAAATATTTGCTATTTAGAGTACACAACTTTAGGGAAGGACAACTTTTTTTCTACTCACCTGAACGTGTTGTTTTTTGCCGATTTTGTTGCTAACGCAAGTGCTTGTGATGACACAGATGCGTTCTCAAGCATATAGCTCGAAAAAAAGCTTTAAAGTGGGTGGCCGAATATTTACGACCTGGCCGAATTTACGACTCGAACCAGTACATAAAAAAATCACACAAAACAATTCATTTTTTTCAATTCCTTTTTTGAAAGTTTTCTTTTTTTCGTTTTTGCTGTGAAGCGTAACGATGTTAACTTATGTTCTCAAGTTTTGTTGTGTTTTTTTAATTTAATTTATCGCCCTGAAAATTTCAATTTTGACAATAACTGCATATTGTCTGCAAGTATTTTTTACGCGTGATGTTTTACGGACCCTTTATTGCACTGTTTACGAATACACCGGATGGAGACGAGATAAACACCTCAGGCTATGCTAATTATATATCTATGCTAAAAGTCATCTAAAGTGAGATATAAATTAGAGATTTCTGCCATATATATAATACACTTTCTTATCTATAGCTTAAACGATAAAATAAATATTTATCTATTAAATTATTCATCGGCAAAATAATAATAACAGATTTTTTAATGTACTTCTTTTACTTTTTGCGAGATAGGTTCAATGTAAACTCATGCAGAAAATTATAAAAGAAATCTAGGTGACGGTTAAGCAGTTTGTTTTAGAATAGATTTGAACAGCTGAACAATACAAATTGTATTAAACACAAGTATGCAATTTGGCAATTTCTAGTGTCATAGCCTATATCCACTTCTATATAAATATAAGTGTCCCCCACCCCTCCAATATACAACCCCCGTCTTATCTGCTGCTTATCAGCGATTATGTAACAGTACTTAATTGATGTGCAGGGTCCCCGCTGGACCATGAAGATGTGTGGAGTTGAAATTAATTTTCTTTTATTGAATGTAGAATAATAATAATATAGTAATAATAATTATAAAGCAATGAATGCACTATTCAATGTAACAAGGGGAATGAATGTCCCAATAAATATTATGTTTAATTTATTTGACGCATATGTTTTGTCAGTATTAAACTATAGCTGTGAAGTTTGGGGATTCGTAAAAGCAGATAATGTAGAACGTGTACATAGAAAGTTTTGTAAATGGGTGTTAAGTGTTAAAAGATCAACTAATAGTCTATCTCTATATTCAGAGCTTGGCAGATTTCCTTTGTATATAAACAGATATGTACGTATTGTAAAATACTGGTTGAAATTGTATGATTGTAAATCGGATAATTGTATTATAAGTACTATTGTAAAGGCACAAAGATTAGAGATAGTTTATAATAATAGAACAGTTAATTGGTCGTCAAAAGTACGAGGTATATTGCAGAATGCAGGTTTTGCTGATGTGTGGAATTTCCCGAATCTGTAAATATTGACTTGTTCATACCATTGTTTAATACTCGTTTAAGGGATATATATATGACAGAATGGCGCACTAGTATGTTATCTTGTACATCTTTGTCCCTATACAGACAAATAAAAACTTGCTTTAGTCGTGCAGAATACCTTACCATTTGTGATATTCCGAAATATAGAAATGTTATTGCTAAATTAAGGTTAAACTCGCACAACTTAAACATTGAAACTGGTAGACATAGAAACATTGAAAGGAATCGTCGTTTTTGTACCTTATGTAACACAAATGATATAGAAGACGAATTTCATTTTGTTTTAGTCTGTCCATTTTACAATCAATATAGAAATATGTATATTCCAAGATATTTTAGAATTCGTCCAAGTATGTATAAATTCTGTGCATTGCTTAATTCAGATAAGAAGTCTGTTCTGCATAAATTAGCCGTTTTTTGCCTAAAGTGTTTCAGAATAAGAAATGAATATTTAAATAACTAATCATTGTATTGTACATTATATTTCATTTTATGTGTATGTTTTTCTACATATGTAACGACTGTAAAAGGTGATCACTCTCAAATCTTTACCAAATGTATGTATGATGTGACACAGATGTATTGTAAAACTGTGACTGTCATGTAATGTTATGCTATATGACGATGAGCTGTATGCTTAAGTCAAAAATAAAATTTCTGTTCTGTTCTGTTCTATATAAATATAAGTGTCCCCCACCCCTCCAATATACAACCCCCGTCTTATCTGCTGCTTATCAGCGATTATGTAACAGTACTTAATTGATGTGCAGGGTCCCCGCTGGACCATGAAGATGTGTGGAGTTGAAATTAATTTTCTTTTATTGAATGTAGAATAATAATAATATAGTAATAATAATTATAACAAAACACAGATATAGTGAAAACTCAAAAATTTCTTTGTATTGACAAACAATATCTGCCAATATCATAATAATGAAAAACGTCATATACCGATGAAAGTGATCATTTTATTTAATGAATATATACTTGTGTTTCATCTATACTGAATTTTCAATTTCAATAATAAGTTGCATAAAGTGTAACTTTTTCATGTTTTACTTTATAACACTGAAATGCACGCACGGGTAAATTAATCACATCAACATCACAATTAAAATTACCATCATTCATTACTTTGTAATTTATACTTTTACATTCACGCAGTGATCGTAAAGAAGCCATGGTTTTATGTAACTTTTTAGGCCCATATATATGTGTGAATCTAATAAAAAAAGTTCGCGAGTTGTTTAACAGTTTGTTTTAGAAATGTTTTATTGTAATATCGTCAAAAATTATACCGGCTGAAATTATACACGTGTTACCAATATAAAAAAAGATAAGTGCAGCAGTGTATGTATGTTGAGGTTATTTACCCTCGCCATCGGTTAAAAACCATATTGGCGAGCATAACTACAATTATTAAACTTTATTTTATTTTGCTACGTGTAGAGACAGCAGTGTACACAGTTTGTACAGCAATAACATAGAATTAATTCTAATTGCCTCTTATGCGGACTTTTTAAGACCAATTTTCCAATTAAAGATGTGACTTAAAGTTTGCCAATTCAAAAAGGTTTTACCTTTAATTATAATATCAAACAAAATATATAATTTGCACTAGTGACGGATAAATGAATAAATAAATAAAACGCTCGAACGGATGCAACACACTGATACACTTTGCCGTGAAACGTCAACTAATGTATGTGAAAAGCGTGCTCAAGATTGCGATTACTTCATTTTCAAATAAAAATGGAAGCAATTTGTCATTATTCAATTTTAAAATAAAAAATACCCAGACAACGTTCAGACAATGGAGAATACTTCACGAGGTTATAAAATAATGTCATTTTGATAGAAAGTATTTTTATAGCCTTTTAAAACCTGACATAACCGATCATTTCCATATTTCTATATAGAAATATATAGAAACGATAGTCTTCAGCTTCAAACAAAAATGGAAGCAATAAGTTTTTGTACCATATCGATAAAAAATACATTGAAATAAAGGGCAAAAAATGAAGATTACTTCACGAGGTTATAAAATTTCGTTAAATAACGATAAAAATACGTTTTTAATGTTTAAAATACACTTTCCTATACAAATCTATAGTAAAACTATTTATCGATAAACGTTATCGGGTCGGCGGATAGTGTTTATTCAAGGGAGACTACTTTTGCCGATACTACTGGTCAATGTATTGGAATGTTGGCCATGAACAAAAGACTAACAATGATTACTAAACAACCACAAAATTAAAATTCCATTTGCAAATACAGCTGCTAGAGTAAAGAAATTTGCTGTGACGGGCGTATATTGTGACATTCTGGCATTCTTGTTCCCTGTTAGATTTCCATTCCTTCTTTTTACAGTAGCCATATAGAAAAACATCATAGCTATACAGTTCATGAAAATTAATAAAATTTAGCAGTAAACCACCTCACCACTGACTTAGTCTTTCTTCCGCATCTTTAAGACCCCTGATGCGGATCACAACTAAACGGTTCTTCAAAGTTTTCCCCAAAATCAATACTTTCAGACACTAATTTGCCAGGAACTTTAAGCCTTCAATTATAATATGCCCGGCGGGGGGATTAGCCATGTCTAACATGGCTCTTGTTAAATATTACTCTAATCAGCATTCCTTCTATAAAAATGAAAACAGACATCTTACGCAAAGAATAGTTTTGCTAGACGGCGGTAATACAATTTCTTAAGATGTTTTTAATGTGTCAAGTGATAAACGTATATATATACATTTCTTAAGATCTTTTTAATGTGTCAAGTGATAAATATATATACGTTTATCACTTGACACATTAAAAAAATCTTAAGAACTTGTATTTCAGAGATTTCGCGGCATTGTTTTAAATTTTTTGATAACTGTTTATCATGCGAAAACAACGATGATAGTTCTTAGTTTTTTGTTAAAGGGATATACTTCATCATTTATATTTCAAAGGTTTGTTTAATAAACGCACATGTTGGTTAGGCTCTATGGGTAGGGTAGTGCTTAGTATTTCTTTCTTAAATAGTATATGATGGCACCATTAACCAGGGGGTTTAAACCTCTATATGCAGCTCGTCTGGGCGTACCAGATGCTTTAAGCACTGGTATTCGCAATAGAAGTAAAATGACCTCAAGGGGAGGAGTGTGGTCATGACTCTTTGTTACATTAAGGCTGTTATTATTATTATTGTATTTAATAGTATTATTATTATTATTATTATTATTACTATTATGTACAATGCCATTGAATATATCATTGTATAGAAATAGGCATTTAATCAAAGTATTCAGTTTCAGTTTCAGTTTATGATTGACATACTTTTCGCAGATGTATAATTTACAATTGAGTAAAAGTTGACACGTTGATTTATGCATGTAAATAAAATTATTAGTGTTTTTTTGTTTGTTTCTCCGCATCTTGACTGAAAACAAAACACAGCCCTTGTCATTTTATCCAACAGTCTATGTTTATTTTCGATAATTCACGTTTAAAACAACGGAATATATTGTGTATATGTCAATCAGTTAATAAGTATTTAAAACTTCCATAAAACAAGCCGAATACTCGAATATATGTACATAAATATAATTCGGTCAAACCGAACTTCCATCGTGATTTTCAATTGTTGGTGAGCAGAGAATAGAAAGTGCCATACGAAGAGGAAAGAAAAGGAAAGAAAAGACATCTCTGATAGCGGAAACATTTCTGAGACATAAACGAATGTGTGTGTGCGTGTGCGTGTGCGTGTGCGTGTGCGTGTGCCAGTGCGTGCATATTGTTACGTCTAAAGTTACCGTAGCAGTTGCTGGTTAATTAAAAAATCGTACAGAAAAAACAAACCAGCAAATATTAACAATAACACATTTATTTACAAAAGTAACAATTCAAATACCTTGAAAATATCAACTAGCCGTTAAGTCCGATTCTAATATGCAAGAATAGTCAAAATCCTGTCCTGGTTGAATTAAATCCAATAAGTATCAATTTAAAATGTTTCACATATAGTCTAATCTGAACTTAGTATTTCGAAAGAATAGAAGTCCTCTCTTACCTTTTAAATACTTAATGTAAATCCTTCAAATGTTAAATGTCCAAACAAGTAATATTTGCCATTGACCACTAGCCGCCTGTTCAGTCCTACCTGTCTTAATAATGTTCAGCCTTTGGTTTGTATCCGATTATACTCAAACGGTTATCAATTCATTCAGTATTCAGAAAATAATAATAATAATAATCATCTTAAAATTATATTAGGTACTTTCCTTCAGTGTGTATAGTTATAGTCATTGATTTGATAAATATCTTACGAATTTAGATTTTTTGTAACTACACAATCATCTTTTTAAAAGGAAATGTCCATTGAAGTTCCAAAGTATAATCGTATAGACTTTGAAATACTAGATATCACGTGAAATGTTTATTTTTTGGTTCACAAAACAGTTCTGCCACGTGATATATTAATCTGAGTGCGTTCTTTATGGCATTGATGACCGAAGGCATTAATGTATATCACATCAAACTTACGGTCTTGATTGCCCAGGTGACATATGTCTTATCATGTCAATTGCATAATAGTTACGCAATGATTTCCGGTATATCACTTTAAACAGCAACTTCAGTGGTATGGAGCCGCGACCCCAAAGTATGTAGATGTCATTTAAGGCGGAGAAAAATATATATTTTACAACTATATGAAGTTGTGGGGAAAATAGATATAATCAAATAAGTATTATTTCCTAATTCGCTACGCTCAAACGTAAATAAATCATTTATCCTATAATCAAAGTAAATCAAAGGAAGAAAGAAAAACAAATAAATAAATTCACATTTAGGATTTGTTATCTGCATTGTCATGTATCTACATTGTTAACACGTTTTCTAGCTTTAACACCAACACATCATGTATGTATTTTAATACATTTCAAAGTCAACGAAAACTGCACATTTTATACTGTAAAGCTAAAAACTGCAAACCGTCTTTATAGTCATACCCTGTTCAACTCAATTTCAGTCTTATTATCAATTTTCTTTAATTCTTACTAGGAAAACTTACATATATGAATATACTTTCCCAGTCAGTGTGCTGCGAGGCGGCTACTCAACCCTAACTCCGTCGTGGGAGGGGGGAGTAGAAAGATACCAAGTCTCAAGACCAGCTACCATCTTCTGGTAGCCTGACATTTTCTTCCCCCCAAAATTAATTGCCGAAAAAATATTATCCTCAGTGAAGATAATATAATCCATAGATGTTCATTAACTAGCCAAAACATGTACATTCATCAAATGTATGTCTTCCAAACATATCATTTTATTAAGGTTACGAATTCATATAAGGTCATTAAAATTTTCAAAATGCATTTATATCTTAATGAGACTACGATAAGAATAAGTTTTGCACTTATGATGAAATACTGTCTTTATCTTTCTATCTTACAGGAAAAGGTAACTTTCTATCTCTAAAAGAAATTTAAATGGGGCAAAAATATCGTCCTTGGTTCTTCACTCCAATATGGAACAGTTCTCTATATGTAACGATCTATAAAAGCATATCCATTCCGTAGAAATCTAGGCGACAATATGTCCAGAAGAACTTCTCAATTCTTGGAGTAATCTGTAAAATATAAACTAACTTGAATTATTATAAACATCATCTTAAAAACTGTCAACATGTAGCGTAATGGCCTCTAAAAGCCACATGGCACCAGTACTACCAGACTTGTAAAACCTGTGGTAGAACTTTCACACACATATATAAGACTGAAGACACAATAGTTCGTTTCTGATGTTTATTTAATTTCAGGTATTTAAAGAAAGTCTTTTAATACAAGTAGTTTTATTGTCTCAGTGTCCATCTTTCAAATAATATTTAGCTACTGTAACATGTTAAGAACTAATTATGTTTGAGTTGTCTTTCATGAAATCTACATATTTGGAAGGTAACCTAACGAGGTATAATAGTATTTTTGACTTACGTTGGCAGAACCACGGTTGGTGGCTCTGCCGCCTCGCCTCCCTGATTGTCTTGTACATAGACCTTTTATATGCACCGGCCAGACTGTTGATTACTAAATTAAGATGTAGTTTTCCTGGTGTTATGTCTTAACCTGCCCAGAGCTGCGCTAACTTGTCAGTTTTATATTTCAACAATTTTAAAAGGTCAAGAGTTTCCGGTGAAAGCCTTTAACTAATTTTGAATGAACATATACTATCCAAGATATTGAATAATTTAGTCTTTTAAAACAATAGCCTAGCACCCTTTTTTGAAATTACATTACAAACAAGTAAAGTACTAATGATAATTAAATCAGCTCTTGCAATTAGGCAGATCCAGCCGATCAGTAATTCATAAATTCATATTAACTCCCCTTGTTAGACAAGGTAATATCGATAGAAAAGAATAAAATGCACTCTTTTGTCACAATACAATATTCTAATATTGTGCACCATGACTGCATGTATAAAGAAACTTTATTTATCCAGGCAGAAACGGTTATCATTTTCATGTATTACTAAGATGTTTATAAACTTATATTACAAAAAATCTTGGACTGATGACATCCAGTTATAGCTTTTTATCCTATCATATAATAATCATATAGTAATTCCCATGCCGTGCTCTAATCAGACGCTAAGTAATGTTGATATTCAGAATAACTCATAATGCATCAAGTTCGACACTTTTATAAACATAAAACATAAAAAATTCATTGTCAGTTCCTATTTTCTTTCTTTGGTAATTGTTTTATTCAATAGTTGTATATATGTCAGGGGTTTTATTATGGATTCAATCGAAAGTATTATTGAATTAATTAGTTTGACTACATCCCCTTATGATTATTGTATAATCTTATTTGAAATACTGAAAAAGTGCCATTCAAACCATGTACCAAATGCACAAAATGTGTATCGACAGCTTTTTCATTTGTTTTAACTTTAAATCTTTTGGGACTTTAAAATCTTACTGAAATTTAAAAAATATTGCAATGTTTAGATTTTCAATGGATGGGCGGGATGGGATCCAGTTTGTATACATGTAAGTAGTGTACGTGTTGTGTTAAGGGGACGCATACTTTGAAATTAGAACAAAGTGGGTGGGGTATGATAAAATTTACCTGCAAAAAAGTACAAGGTTTTGGTACATGAAATGGATACTGTTTCAACTGTTATAAGTACACAAAGGATTGCTCACTAAAATAAAAATGAGAAAAACTGAAACACGAAAGTTATTGTTGAATTACATAAGACTTTTTGTGTACATTCAAAGTCAACAATTAATACTTTTTTGTGTGAAAATAATAGTGCTTCACCTTGTCCAAACATTTATAAATCTCCTACAGATTCTAATTTAAAGAAAAAAAGTGAAATAAGTTCACTGTCTTGCTTTTCATTTTGCATATGTAAGCTAAAACACATTATTTAGTTTGTTTACAAAGTAGTTCATAAGAAAAGATACGGTAGTCAAGGAATGCCACATTCCAAAACTAAAAGAGTATATTCCCCTTAATACATTAAACATTTATCGTTACAGAAGTCGAGCGGCTTACAATAAGGGCCTAGAAATGTTGCCATTATTAATTTTCAACTTGGTATTCATTAACTACAATGCACTTAAATAACAAAACACATTCAACAAACTTTTGAAAATTTATTGTCTTAAAAATCCCTAAAATAAGGTATGAAATTTGGTTGAGAGGTCCAATCAATGTGTATATGTGCAAAAGTAACATTCTAATCTTGTTCACAAAACTTACTAATACACAGCAGGAATGTCAATGATCAAAACTGGACGAATATACAGTTATCCTCACTTTAATGTCATTTATAATTTGTCCTTGAATTCTCCACCATACTTTTCATAACTCTGTTTGCACGAGTTGCATGAGAATGGTGTCATTCACGTAAAAAAACGGGGTCAGGTAAGTTGTAAATGCAATATCATCTAAACGTAATTAATGGATTATGCAGTTCAAGATAAACTTTATCTCATAACGTAATGAACAAGTATAATGTTGTAACAACAACTATACTTACACTGATGTAAGTAGCAGTCGGTTTATAAGTGACTTTATTGATTCAGTTTGTGTTTTGTTATTGTTGTCAAAAAGTATAAAGGAAGTGCCTCACAA
The DNA here is from genome assembly GCF_021730395.1 of Mercenaria mercenaria. NCBI lineage: Eukaryota > Metazoa > Mollusca > Bivalvia > Venerida > Veneridae > Mercenaria > Mercenaria mercenaria. The sequence goes on from NC_069365.1 coordinate 87,157,140, forward strand.
CTGAAGCGGAAACCAGTTTGATGCGCAAAGTAGTCCACTGTAAGTAATATTTTTTGATAAATGTCCACAGAAATTAATATTTTTCTAATATTAAAGACGAATATCTGAATAGGATTCATTATTTGATAAGAAATTATAATCATCGACATGTTTTTTTTTAAAAAACCATACACGTGCTGACACCTAAGTTGTCTCCCGTTGTTTATTAGAGTTACCTTTCGTCCGGCGCAGTAACACTTTTTGCAGTGAATCGCCGAGAAGACGTGGGAAAATTAAAAACCATGTAAATAAACTAAAATTAACCACCTTTTCAAGATGAATTTCAAGTGATCGACATTATGCATTTAACCCGCCTGACCTGTGTAGCATCTTAGATATCTGTTCTAAGGTATTCATTGTGTAGAATGTCATGTTATGCCCTTGCAATGCTAATCCCATTCTGATTTTTTTGTTTACATTTTTTATCAATGAGATATATGGCGTCCATCCCGAGCTGAAATGACGTGGCGTTAAATTTTTACATGTTTAAGCAAACCTGGTGTGTTAGAAAGAAAATTTCATCCCTTCAACATTATTTGTAACACTGTTATTGTAAAAAAAACTGTTTTTTTCCTTATACAACAGCTTAATATTTTGTGTTGGATGTACTTTCACAAAGACCTCTGTTTTCCTATTACTTATATAGTACCACATCCTCACCCACAAAGTACTGAATATTACAGGTGTCCATCAGTATTATATCAGTTTAGGAATATGTTTTTTATCTTCCCACCAGCGATTTCTTGAATATGCACCCCTTCCTCATTTCTGTATAAACTGTAAATGTAGCAATATGCGTCCCCTTAAGCAATGCAGACAAACTCGAATGACTTAATTGACTATTCAACTCAGCTATATACCATTGAAAACAGCACGAAATAATCGTGCATCCTACACTTCAATAACTTTTCAATACAGTAAAATCTTGATTTCTTTAAACCTAGGATAAATACATTTATTTCCTAATTCGCTATGCTCAAACGTAAATAAATCATTTATCCTATAATCAAAGTAAATCAAGGGAAGAAAGAAAAACAAATAAATAAATTCACATTTAGGATTTGTTATCTGCATTGTCATGTATCGAACTAAAAACAAAGAACGGGGAATATGGAATTGTAATGTAAATGAAACTATTGTTAAACTTCTGACTGAAACTTGGCTATCACTGAACAACTGACAGTCTATTAGGTACGTACGAAAGGACTTCATAGTCATCAATATGTTCATAGAATATATCAGAATATCTTAAAAGCATTAAATTCAACAAATTGAAAATTCCTCATGTCCAACACAACTTTATATATGCCGCTTAACTGAAATGTTCAAGAAACACTAATTAAAATTTTTGTTAAAATGTATTTCTAATACACATGCAATGTCAAAAAAGGTATGCTGACATAACATTTTTGAATGACTTTTCAAATAGTCAATTTACTGACTGGAGGTCATTGTGATAAATTTTCAGTTAAAGCAAAAATTGAAAAAAATCCACAAAAAGACAGATTTTTTAAAAATATTTTCTCGGTGTTAAATATTTAAAAAAAAAATCCACAGTTCAGTTAACCCCATTTATCAGAAATAGAATAAACTAAATAGGTACTGAATTACTATCGAATCTGTAGAACAATAGAAAACAGGAAAATACATGTTCATTTATAAACTTATTCTTATCAGTTGAGTATAATTGTTATTTACAAAACCCTATTACATTATTCTTAAGTTTATACAAAAATAATCTATATAAAATAATATAAGTGTTATTTTGTATTTCTTCAATTATCATATATAACATGAAAAACAAATAGTATATGGAAGTTCTTCTTAAATATAGCGAGATTGTTGTGTGTATATCAAGTCGATACAGTGCGTGTCTTCATACAACACGACGTTCAAATCGTATCTACGTTTATGTGCATACCGAAGCAATAACGAAAACAAAACAAAAATAAGACAACGCTACTAGGTTATAGGAAAAAGATGTTTCCTTTTGTGAAGAAAGCACCAAACTTTGTATGTAACTATTTTGAAGTATGCTGAATCCAAAAAAAGGAGGAGACACGCAGTTCGCTAACCTCAATTACCTTAAAATGAGGCCCCAAAAAGGGACCTATATTTTATTTATTTTAATCATATATTTTTAAAAGCAATGTCCAAAAGGTTAATTTAAAACCAAAATAAGTAACTATTATTAACATAATATTTATTTAGTTACATTTTATACACATTTGATATATAGGACACTAACAAATGACATAGATGAGGCCCTAAAAGGGGGAAAATTGTTTAAAAAATTCATTTACAGGATGACTTTATTTTTAAGTGTGAATATTATATCACTCAGGTAAATAAAACTAATTTTGATATTTAATTATATCAAAATATTATTTAAACATTCTTTACATTTTGAGGTTCATTAAGGACATTTTATAAAACAAGTTCACATATACGTAGTACTACATACTGTAATTCATATAATCGATTTTACAGTACTTTTACTTACATGGGGTACCGATTGTTCGATTTCCCTCTGCGATTTATTAAGCATTCAAAAGAGCAGCTATGGAAGGGGTTATTTTGTGTTTTTCTTGTAATTCAATATCTAATTTAAATTCATGTCAAACGTATTACACAAAACATAATTTATATGTTTTTCAAGACAATTAATGACTTCAAGCTAAAGCATACGATCATCCCAACGCTTTCTTTAAAACAATTTAAGAAAATGGAATGTGAGCTAAATGTATTGTATTTATTATTAATTCATACTATATTCAAATTGACAATACTAATTTATTTGAATTAGATTAAGATTTCAAGTTTTAGAATCAGTCTTAATTCCGCTTTCTTGAAAATAGCACTGGTATTGTACGATAGATTAACCTTTGAACGGGTTGAACAACGACCTTCCTATAGTTCTGACAACGCCTTTACTACTAGACGGTCTCTCTCACTGAACCCCTCCACAGAGCTTATATTAAACTATAAACATTTCTGAAGTGCAGTGAATTACTGCAGACACCCCAAGAAACCAAATAGTTACATATAAAAATAGTTTAAGATGAAAATATGATACAGAAATAAAGAAGGTCATACCAAATAGAGTTAGATTTAAAATTGAAGGTAAATATTAATCGATTAGTTTATAAACAATGTCTCCTTAAAATGTACTAGCTGTCCTAGTTATAATCATAGCTGATATTTGCTCTTTGTCCAATACAGTGTTAGGAATAATTCTCAGTAGCACAATTATAAGTCCTAGAATAATTGCTTGTTTAGGGTAATGTCCCAAGCATTTTTGTGAACTTAGAAACGTTTAAATCAGGTTACACTAAACAAACAAGTTTTAATTTTAGGCGTAACAACCCTTTCAATACTTAACTAAAACCGTAATAGGTTTGCCAGTATTTCACTCTCTAGCATACATGTCTTCAAAATGTCTAAGTACACAGGATTGGCTTGATACATTTATATCTTCCTTCGTATGTATTCTTGTAGTTACATTGATGAGTTTCCTTCAACTTATAGCAGCTAATTATGAAATGTATTACATACTTAAAGCAAAGTACCAGTTCTCTTGACCATTTCTAGTTGACAGGATTAGCAATGTCAATGTATGCTATAAATGCCTGTCTACAACCTGCTTTATACAATGATATTTGCTACATCTGTACATACGTGAACATCTCTCAGGGGATGCTTTCAATACGTCTAATTGCTTAAGAAAATATATTCTCTGGCTTCATTTTGATATTTCTGTAAAGGTATTGAGACGGTATCACAACCAGATAATGCATTATAAAGAATGTTAGCTTTAAGTCTTTGTTCTTTCATGTGTCTTTTCCTGTTGGATTTTTTTGTCCTTGTTTTTTTTTTTTGCCAAAAAGACGGCTTACTACGGAATTAATAAGCATGTGCCAGAACTGTTTGAAACGGCCAGATGAAGCTACAGCTAACAACTATATAGCAAACTGTTTTACTATAGAAAGTAACAGTGTGTATCAGTGTTGGTTGCTCGTAACATTATCCCTTTGTGTTTTTGTTTTTATGCATCTACGGCAAACAAATGTGTAGCATGTCGCATACCACTTAGTGCACCACATGTTGTGACTTCAAACTTTTGGAACAATACATGGTCATGTTATGAACAAAGGTATCAAGCTGTAAGTCAGTAAATGGTGCCAAATAAAATTCTAGTTCCTAAAGGAAATAGACAGCATGAAAACATCTAAATTACCTGATGTTCACATTTCTAATATTTATATATATGAAGCCATGTCTGTGGAGAGACATTAAGGTATGGACATACTAAATAGCTGGCCTTCTTTATTCTAAATTGACAAATTTTAAATGGCTACAGCACAGAGTAGAACCCGTTTCAAATGTCTGTAGCTTATATTTTTACATTTTCTTAAAGAATATTGTCAGTGCTGAAAAAAAACATCAAATGGGAGTCATATACTTCAGTCAAACAAACCAACTACAATATCAACTAAAAATGATACCCCATATTGTATGACCTACCGGTACATTTCCATAAAAAATCTGTCATGCTATCATATTATTGCGAATATGCTTCCTATATGTCAAGGATAGATCTGTTATGTGATTTCAGCAACCAAAATGTAAAAAAGGAAGGAAAAAAGCTCTACAGAGCAAAGAAGGAGACTCTTTGAATGCGCCATTTTGCAACTACCATGATTTTTTCCGCGACAGTTTTCTATTTAGTGTCTGTATACCTTAATTGTGACCCTTGCATTGCTTAATTCTGTTGAATCTGGATTGACCAGTAATGACACTTGACTTTCATTACTATGTACACTTCATAGAACGAATTAAATGCCAGTGCAATAACACATTCATGTATAAGAAATATAAACTTGTCAAACAAATGTATTAGAGGTGTAAATATCAGTTTCTTTTATTTTAGAACCAGTGCAATAACACAAATGTATTAGAGACGTACTGGGAAACCTGTTACAATTCTTAGATATCATTTGAATGGGTGTAAATATCAGTTTCTTTCATTTTAGAACCAATTAAATGCCAGTGCAATAACACATTCATGTATAAGAAACATAAATTTGTCAAACACATGTATTAGAGAAGTCCTGGGAAACCTGTTACACTTCTTAGATATCTATTGAATGGGTGTAAATATCAGTTTCTTATATTCTATGGGTCTTTGAATGAGTCATTTGATTTTAAAACATGATTATGTCATATTATACTGTTATGTAACATACAAAAATGATCCATTGAAGGGCCTCTCTTTTTATATAAATCTATTGCCCTAATAAAATACAGATATATAGGTTAACTCATGGACCTAAACATGTGAATATTTTTTACTTTTTTTGATATTTTATACATTTGATCCATGAATTCTGTTTTTTTTTACTTATGGTAAGTTCAGAAATATGATATTTTATCGATTGAAATAAATTAATTTGCCCTTAAAATGTGATTTTTAACAGTTTCCCCTTTAAGGACCTCATATTATTTTTCCTGAGTCACGTATATTGAGTGTGTATAAAATGTAATTGAATAAATTTTGTGTCAAGGGTTATAATTGGTTAAAGTAATGAATTAACATTTTTGAAATTGTCGTAGATATATTTAATTGAAATAAATAAAAGGTAGTTCCCCTTTGGGGCCTCATGTTTTGGTCTATTCAAGCCAACAAATCATATATGTAGTTCATTTCTGATCCAGTATACTTTATAACACTTTATAATACAACTTTCATTCTTTCTTCATAAGAAACATCTTTTCACACGCAGTTTTGAAATTAAACATACAGTAAAATCTGATTACCTCCCTTTTTAGTATGTATCTTGAGAAAGAAGAGTATTTTGTAGTAAACTTTGTATATTGTCAATATCAAATGGTTGTTTGGCAATGCTAGTGAAATGTTATCCATGTTTAGATCACATGAAACATTACTTTATAGATAAATTTCAATTTAAAGGAAAAAATAACATTATTTTCAAGACATTTTTACCTCCCTTTTTAAACTGATTTAAAAGGAGGTTCCAGGGCAGATATAGCGTGTCTCCTCCTCTTGTAGGATTTGGGATACCTTAAAGTATTTTCGTGCAAACGTTGGTGCTTTCTTCACAAAGGGGAACATCTTTGCTTTTTTTTGTTCCATATCTTACTCGCTATAGCTTCCTCGACTTAAAATATCACAACAGCGAGAGCGGATGCAATGGTCAAGAGGTAACAAGAAACTAGGGAAAATGAATTCGAAACTTGGGTCTCAAACTAAAATTACTAACATTCGGATATAAATGACATGTATAAATGTTATTTTTTGGTTGTTTTTTTTTTTTTTTGCCCTGGCACGCTAAAGAAAAAAGTCAAGCTTTTGGATTTGTGATAGAGTTCTGTCAAAAGTCAGTTTTCTTTATTGATTAACAAAAGTATTATTTCTTATAATTAGAAGGACGACGTACGTTGTCATGATGACACGTTTTATTTTACTATAGTTTATTAGTAAAGTATTAATAAAATCTAAAAGAAGATCATTTGCAAACCAAGTAAAATAAAAGAAGACTTCGTTTGACTGGGCTTTATGCGAGAGACGATGAAATGTGAAACATCTATGCCCTCTAGTACCAGTAAATACATACAGAAACACCGCAGCTAAAGGACCGAAGTAATAAGAACAAAACTAGTAAGGTTGATGTAAAAAAAGAAGTTCTACGTACATAAATGCAGTAGAAGAATAAAGAATTCAGACTTCGGCGTTAAAGGATAAGTATTTGGCGTTTGTTTTAGGTAAAAATCATTTACGAAAGTGGTTCTCGAACAGCAACGGTGTATTGCGATCGGTATCCCCTAACGTTGCATTTTAAAAAGTGCGTTTAAACGGCATAAGGAATACCTCGATCAAAAATTATTTCGTAAGCAACATTACTCTTATATATAGAGTGTTTAGGTACCCGAAGATGGCTGGATTATGTTGATATTGATAATGCGATGATAAATTGTGTCCAATTTTACATGTCTGTTTGTGATTTGAACATCACACAACAAACTTTGTTGCGTTTTACTACGAAACCGTTCGTTTTCTAGCGATATAGAATATTTCGGCGTATGGACAGATGGTGTGGATATTCTGTAAGACTAGTCATTTAACTAGAATGTGCATACAAGTGAAAATAGAAGGAAGAAAATAAGCCTTACCTGACCATTGGTGTCAAAATTCGCCATTTTTTCTCGAGCCTTGGCGATCAAATACGCTCGGTCTGACGTAACAACGCGAGGACTGTCGTTTTTCCTAATACCCCAGTTACACATACGGCGCGGATAGCTACGTTTAGCCACGGATAGAAACGTAGTTATCCGTATCGATCCGTACCTGAGCCGTACCTCAAAGTAGTAATCCGTATCAATCCGTATTGACACTTGGTCAAAACGTATTCAAGACGTACTCCAAACTTGCAAGTTTCTCCAACTTTTGAACATGCACAAAAGTTTGAGCGATCCGTAGCCATTTGAGCGTGACTTAGTCCAACTTGGTCGAAACTTATTCATCCGTAGTTAAACGTACTAAACGTAGTTATCCGTACTGAAACGTACCTTGCCGTAGTTTGACGTGATGTCAAAGATAATCGTAATGAAAACGCTGGCTACACGTGGCCCAATTTATATGAAACTTACCGACCCGCTACTAAACCTTAATGCGAACGTAGTAATGCTTATTGATCCGTAGCTTAACGTAGTTATCCGAGGCTGTCCGTACTTAAGCGTAGTTCAACGTAGTTCACCGCAGATCCGTCCACGCACTGGGCAAGTTGCCAGGCGCAGTAAAACGTAGTTCAACGTAGTACGCCGTACCTATCCGTACTTAATCGCGTCTTATATCTTTTTGTTCCCCGTTTCTTACAATTTTTCCGTACTAAGACTTACTGCTCCGTACTTCTCCGTGTCCGATCCCCCACAGATCATTCCCATCCGCACCGTACCTCAACGCGCGGACATATCCGTATGTGTGACTGTAGCTTTACCAGTGTGGTATCTTTCACTTATTTCTTTTATATCTAATCAATCAGGATAAAAATTTCTTTTGAAAGACGCACTTTTACTAAGACATAAATAAACCGTTCGGAAATTCATCTTAGATAGTTTATACTTTAGAAAATACTTCGAAATTTATCCTGCAATAATTATATTCTCATAAAATCAAACGTGTTATGAGAATCTTTTCTCTAAAAAAACTGACAGTTTTGTAAAAAATATATATAACTACACAGAAATATAAACATAAAATGAAAATAATATAAATAAACTCTCAAAAATTTTACAAATACATAAATATAATATTTAAGTACTGGCGAATTTATCCACTATGAAAGTACATTGTGGGGTCAGTATACTCTTCCATAGTTATTATCACATCTGAATTATCTGCAATAAAAAAACGTATTTTCCAAGTTGCACACCTGGTTAATTGATCACATACCGCTCCATTTGCACAATATCTTTGTCGTTAAACCAGATTAATAAAAAATTATCATTTGAAATTATAGATAATTTACATTCTCAAGCTTCTTTTCTAAATGTGTAAATTTAACTCATGAAATTGTTATGACTTTCCTTTCTTCTCTCTCTCTCTCTCTCTCTCTCTCTCTCTACCTTTCTTTCTTTTTTTCTTTTATATTGATGCATGCAGTAAGAATTACCAATTGATAATAATACACTGTTGTAACAATCAGCTCTTTCAATATCATCGGCAGCTAAACTTCGGGCGAGTTCGTGCGTTTCCGCACGCGTTTGGAAATACCACGGACACGGGCAAATAAAGAAATAACACAAAAATCACCAACTTTTAAACGTCTAGGGAAGCAAGAAAACATTAAAATAATTTCAAAATAAAAACATATATAAAAAATTTATTGTCTGCAGAATACTTCAATAGGATAATAGATATTTTCAAATTATGAATAAAGTGGCTACAGGGGAAAGAATAAAATACGTAGCACAGGTTTTTGCTTATTTTATTCGGTAACTGTATTCCGTAAATTTTAATCGCCAAGGGAAGCATTAATTCTTCATTTTAGATAAATAATTTTTATATCTTTGTAAAGAGAAAAGAATGACGAACACTTCAATAGGATAATAAATATTGTGTGTCCATTCTAATTAAAACAATATTTGTTCAAACTTTTTTTCCTTCTTTGTTTCTATTGGAAAATATCAGGGATGAAAGCCAGGTGATTTCAAGGGGGATAATTTTACCGATAAGACGGCAAATTTTACCTAATTGTTGATCATGTATAGAGTTTGTGAGTGACCCTCCACGAAAATATGTGGATATGCTAACGCCTCACCCCCACTTATCATACTGACCCTACATATTTCCGTGGAGGATCACTAACAAAACCAATTATTCGTACTATATTTCTGATTATGAGTAAATCTTTTTTCTTCTAACCTTCCACATGTCCGTCTCTCTGTATTGTTTCTTTCTGAAAAGTGTATATTTATTTGTTGTAAATGTGTTTGTAATTATTTGACCTTTATTACGAGAGACAGGATTCGAGCTTATTCAGGAGAGATCCACCTGCGGAATGTTCGCTGGCGCTTTCATCATCATAATCACGGTTTATTGAACGTTTGTTACATGCATAGGTGAATTTGCGCTTGTTTCATCTGACATATTTTGCGGTTTTTAGCTCACCTGAGCAATACGCGGGTGAATTTTTGTGATCGCTCGATGACCGGCGTCCGTCAGATGTCTGTCGTCTGTCAACATTTAGCTTGTGTATGCAATAGAGGCTGTATTTTTCAACTGATCTTTATGAAATTTGGTCAGAATAATTACCTTGATGAAATCTAGGCCGAGTTTGAAAATGGTTCATCTTGGATCAAAAACTAGGTCACTAGGTCAGATCAAAGAAAAACCTTGTGTATGCGATAGAGGCTGTATTTTTCTATTAGTCTTCATGAATTTTTGTCAGAATGATTACCTTGATGAAATCTAGGCCGAGTTCGAAAATGGTTCATCTTGGGTCAAAAACTAGGTCAATAGGTCAAATCAAAGAAAAACCTTGTTTATGCGATAGAGGCTGTAGTTTTTAATCAGTCTTCATGAATTTTGGTCAAAATGATTATCTTGGTGAAATCTAGGCCGAGTTCGAAAATGGGTCATCTAGGGTCAAAAACTAGGTCACTAGGTCAAATTAAAGAAAAACCTTGTGTATGTGATAGAGGGTGTATTTTTCAATTAATCTTCATAAATTTTGGTCAGAATGAATGTCTTGATGAAATTTAGGTCAAGTTCGAATATGGGTCATCTGGGGTCAAAAAGTAGGTCACTAGGTCAAATCAAAGGAAAACCTTGTGTATGCGATAGAGGCTGCATTTTTCAATTGATCTTCATGAAATTTTGTCAGAATGATTGCCTTGATGAAATCTAGATAGAATTGGAATATGGATCATCTAGGGTCAAAAAGTAGGTCACTAGGTTAAATCAAAGAAAAACCTCGTGTATGCGATAGAGGCTGATCTTCATGAATTTTGTCAGAATGATAGCCTTGATGAAATCTAGGTAAAGTTCAAATATGGGTCATCTGGGTTCAAAAATAAGGTCACTAGGCAAAATCAAGGAAAAACCTTGTGTATGCAATAGGGGCTGCATTTTACACTGGATTTTCATAAAATTTGGTCATATTGGTTGCCTTGATGAAATTTAGATCAAGTTCGAATATGGGTAGTCTGGGATCAAAAACTAGGACACTAGGTCAAATCAAAGAAAAACCTTGTGTATGCGATAGAGGCTGTATTTTTCAACTGATCTTCATGAAAATTGGTAAGTATGATAGACTTGATGAACTCTATGTCAAGTTCGAATATGGGTCATCTGGTGTCAAAAATTTGGTCATTAGGTCAAATCAAAGAAAATACTTGTTTAAACTCAAGATTTTTGCTCCGATTTTAATGATAATTGGTCAGAATATTTATTTCCATGAAATCACTAGGTCAAACATGTTTACACTGTTATGGTGTGTTTCTCAGGTGAGTGACCTAGGGCCATCTTGGCCCTCTTGTTTCTTTTCAGCTTCGTTGCAAATTGGCGCCGGCAACGTCGATGTTACATCTGGTTGTGTGTTCACGTGTTGAAGAATATTGGTATCATTTCCGTTGATATTTAATATTTTTGTCTTCAAGTTGTTTTGACACAATAGAGTCATTCAGTGTTTTCCTCATAATGCCGACAGATGAGCTAAGTATAGCTGCATGTAGACTTTCAACCGCGACTCTGCCAGTTGTATCCGGACACCTGCTCAAAACACTGTTAAGCTTCGTTTAGATGATATGAACATTAGTTGACAGGTTTTTTGTTTGTTTGTTTTATTGTGTATTTCATTTATGAGTGCCGAGTCCTTAGCTTATCGTGTCCTAATCTTGCGAATGTCTGCTTGTATGTTGAAGAGAATAGCGGATATATCCACGTTCATCAGTTGCTTGGCGTACATCTTTTCACAATCAGGTGTCTGCTGGGTACAGAAACTGTCCTTTATTAATACAGTGAAACACCGCTCGCTCGAGCATCGATGACTCGAGCACCCGGGCTCGCTCGAGCAATTCATGTGGTCCCGGCCGATTTCCTTCTATTTTCTATGTGAAATTACCATGGCTGGGTCGAGCATCGATAACTCGATCGCTCGAGCATGACACCTGGTCCCTGTGTATTAATTTACTCTTTGTTGCTTATGGCAAACTCGAGCAGAGGTGTCAAAATTTTTCACACCTTCGGCGGTCAGAATGTATCGGTTAATTTAAAATTTTCGCACGCCGTGAGAATTGCATGGTCTATTCCCCGACTATCTTAAATGTATGTTTGTCGGTATATTTGACCTAATAATGAGATTAATTATTGATGAAAGGTGGAAGAAAAATTTTACTGATCAAAATTGTTATTAATTATTACTTTTTTCTGCGGGATCGAGGAGATAATTATGAGGTCTTAATATTTTAATCAACAGTTGTTTGCACGCAAATAAAGGAAATAAGATAGCCTTTTCATAAAATTGAGACAATAAGTATGAGATCTTAATTTGGAGAAGAAAATTGCGAATTCGATTTCAGTATTTAAAATAAAAAAATAAAAAACAACATGAAAATAAAATGTCTTAGCTGTTTCTTCACATGTGCCATTTACGATCTATCATAAATAACGTTTGCAATATGTTTTTGTGAAAACGTCACGAGTTTGTTATGATTACGCGTCACCATTTCCTCTGCAAATGGTCTCGATGACAATTGGTAAAACAAACTTCTTCGTATGTTGGTCAATGTTTGGGTCGCTCGAAACCATGGATAACTCGAGCATTTTGCTCATCCCCTTACGACCTCGAGCGAGCGGTGTTTCACTGTATATATAAGCGGTCGAAAAGACGTCAAATATTTCCTTTGTTCTTGTCTAATTTATAAACATAGTATTAGTCTTGAGCACATTTCTCTACCAAGTGGTCCAGTAAACGACCTTAGAGGCTCCCAGTATCTGATACTTCTACATCAGTGCTGGACAAATGTTTTAGTCAGCAACCAAGCAGGCTCACGTCAGATATACTTTCTACATAACTGATGGACAAACAGTTCAGTTAACAACCACAGAGGCTCTAAATGTCAGATATACTTTCTACATATTTGATGGAAAAACATTTCAGTCAACAACCACAGAGGGTCCCAATCTCAGATTTACTTTCTATATGCAACCCTGTAAATGACGGTATTCTACTTTTTACTAAAACTTTGTGCAGCTATGTGCTCTGACTATAAAATAAGCATGTAGTACAAACTATCCATCATCATTTTATATTAGGAATACTTATCTGGAATTCTGCTGATATATAAATGGCCCAAAAACTCAAAAAAAAAAAAATCTGGGGTTTTGATAGATATATATTAACTTAACAGAAATCAAATAATACACTTTATTTACATTTCACAGATTCAAAAGAAAATAATCATAGTTTAAACACACTGCTGTCAACCCCTACTCTCAACAGCATGTTGAGAACTAAACAAAACATACTGTCACCTCAGTCCGAATAAGGGTTAACTGTTTCTTTTTGTCAACACACTTAATAGATTCTTGTGCTGAGGAGATTAAATGTCATTGCAGTTAACAAGTTTTTATGCTCGGGCGACAATGTCATTGTATTTAACCATTTTGTGCTAAGGTTTCGACAAGTCATTGCAATTAAACAGTTTCTGGACTGAAGTAACAATCACATAGAAGTTATCCAGTTTTTGCACTGAAGTGACATTCCTTCATTAAAGTTAACCAGTTTTTTCACTGAGGTGACATTTCTGCATTCAAGTTAACCAGTTTTTGCACTGAGAGGACATTTCTTCTTTAAAGTTAGCCAGTTTTTGCACCGAGGTGACATTTCTTCATTAAAGATCACCAGTTTTTGAACTGAGGTAAAGATACATTATTGCAGTTAACCTGTTTTTGCATCGAGGTGAAATAACACCATTGCAATTTATTATTAGCCAGTCTTGTGCTGAGGTGACAATACCTTTATTATATAAGTTAACATCTTTCAAATAATTAAAAAAAAAAAAAAAATTAAAAAAAAAACGTTCTTTTCCCTTTTCTTTTCCACATCCACAATTGGCAGAATAATTTTCTTATCGCACAAGATCTTTAGTCAAAAGCATTACAACAATATAATGCTATGTGTGAAATTCTTGCAGCAAACTTTTAAGGTTTTACATGTAATTCTGTCCGCTTATACACATTTCACAAAAACGACACTGTTAAATTTTTTCAGTATTTGGATTTCTTCCTGTCATCACCTCGGTAATCATCACCTTTTCTTTTATTCATAATGTTTTGAATTTGTTGCCACTGTCTATCCAACTCTGCCTTCTCGTCTTTGGGTCCTGCCCTCCGAGTTTTACGCCCATCTGACATCTTCACTCCATACTGGAAAGCTGCCCTATAAAACCATACAATCAAAATATAACAGTAAACAGGCAATATATTCTTTCTTGTATATGAAAAGTTTTGTACTCAAATTTAGACGTGTGTGGTAGATTTATTATGTATGTAAAAGAATACAATCACTGAATGGCTTGCAGGACAATAGTCAAAAGCTTTTGCCCGAGGTCCAAAGGAAACTGGACTTACAGTTTTGAGTATTGACCAGCAAGTCATTCAGAAAGTGTTTTATAACATGCCATTAGAATTAAATGTTTGACTTCAGCCTTGCAATTTTATGATGAACTATTGACGGGTCAACAGCACAAAATGTGGTCTGGCCATTTACATGAGCCATGTTATAATTTTCATATCTTATATATCAGTATGCTCGAGTTTACTAAATACTTTGCCTATCTGACATTGTTACATCATACATACATCATGTGCCTCTACTCCTACCACGGTATGTATAATGTTCACTAAGTTATGGGCAATAACTCTGGTCTAGCTGTTAGAAAAATCCTAGGTCCACAACCTCACATCCTGAACAACTACCCCCCGTGAAGTTTGATGACTCTAGGTCAAATACTTTTTGGGATATGCACAACACAAATTCGGATGGATGGACAGACAGACACGAGCTAATCTAAGTGAATCCCAAAACTTTGGGGGTGGAGACACAACAATGGTGCTAAATCCAAAATAAACAAATATAGTGATAATGAAAAAAATATTGAACACAGCATGAGTACAAACTTTGGCAAAGCTTCCTTGTTAGCCATATAATCACTGTATTCCTCTTGGGTATCAAAGTCCCAGCGCCCGACAGGACCTTTCTTGTTGCCCTGGTCCATTTTTGTGTAATCTACTTCATCATCCGAGTCATCTACAGCATCAGCTGCCTCTTCCATACTGAAAGGAAAAAATAAAGAATAATTTCTGTTGTCATGAAAATACAAAGGGATTTAAAACCCTTATAGCATATACAGGTTCAATTTCAAGGTAAAATTAGAAATCGGTAAACTCACATAATTGACTGCTAAATATAACGTGGGAAACATTCAGCATAAATGTCTATTTCTGTACCTACCCAAGGTAACAATCAGCATAAATGTATTTCAGTGCCAACACATGGTAACAATTAGCAAAACTATCTATTCTGTGCCTACCCTACTTAACATACAGCACATCCATTTCAGTTCCTATCTGGGATAACATGCTTTTCTTTGTTGGGTTGAACACCACAAGGTTGAAATTCTAGGTCATATGGCAACTTTCCAGATTTTGTTGGTGCTGCCAAACCCTCTCAGTGCATTATTTCATCACAAGGAGGCACCTGGGTAGAACCACTGACCTTCCATAAGCCAGCTGGATGGCTACCTAACATGAAACTGTCTATTACTGTACCTACCCAGGGTAAAATTCAGTATAACTGTCTATTTCTGTACCTACCCAGGGTAACATTCAGTATAACTGTCTATTTCTGTACCTACCCAGGGTAACATTCAGTATAACTGTCTATTTCTGTACCTACCCAGGGTAACATTCAGTATAACTGTCTATTTCTGTACCTACCCAGGGTAACATTCAGCATAACTGTCTATTTCTGTTTTCTGTTTTAACTTCTGAATTCTTTCTTCTTCCTTTTTGGCAGCTTTCCTGAAATATTGAAACAACTAACAGCATTAAGAATCAAAGTGAATCATGTGTATTTATGGAGAACTACGCTCTTTGGATTTAATGGTTTCTTCAATCCACTGCATTGAATGACAACAAAACAAATGTACTTCACTCCAATTTATATCTTTTAAATTCATTATGAACAAAATTATGTTCCCACAAAACAGCCTTTTCAGTCTAAACCACGAAATCTTATGCAAAAAAAACTAAACCATGTTACAGAATCTAATTAGAAAATCCTTTTTGTCTTGGTTGCTGCTACTCAAGAAATTCAAGAAATGCATCCCTGTTCCTACAATGCCAATGCTTGTGAAAGACAGAAACAGGTCAATCTGTTCCTGACCTTGCACTGTTGAAAGATTTCAGTTTTGAATGGTTAAGAATCAGTGAAAGTTGATCATTCTACATTAAGTACATTTTTTCCAATGACTGTTATCAGCACTTTCTTGCTGATGTTCACAGAATATTCCTTCAAGGTCCTATTTCAGGTAATTAGCAGAAACCTGGATTGGGCCATTAACATTCCATAAACACGTAAGATGGCTTCCACAAATAAAATACTTAAACTTCCAGAAAAGACTAAACCACCAGTAAGCCAGGGATATATGTGGTCTGTTCCAAACCATCTGGATAGAGGCCCTTTTTTGCAGAAAATTAGTACTTGTATCAGTGAATAAATATGCTCCACATAAAAAGAAAGTCTTTCTATACACCTTTCTACAATGTAAAGTTCAGCTTAACAACCAGTTCAACAAGAGCTGTCACAGGAGACAGCGTGCTCGACTATTTCGATGCTGGATAGTGAAACTGGGCACATCTGAGGAAACTGGAGCTGTCACTGGAGTGTTTAATGACTCCAATTGTGGATCAAGATATTGCACAACAGCTTGAGTCTGTGTCAAAAATATTATGTAATAAGAGAGGTATAGATAAAGTGTATCAAAACACTATATAAGTATAATTCTAAACAAAGAGGGGGCATGATTCGTAAAATTTTGGTGCAAGAGTTATGCACCTTGTGTCATATGATATGGGTGATGATGTGGAACAACTACTTCAAGTTTGAATCAAATGCATTGTGTAATAACTGAGATATAGTGAAAATGCATCAAAATTAACCTTAAACTCTAAGTAAAAAGGGGGCATAATTCATGAAAAATTGGTGCCAGAGTTATGCACCTTGTGTCATATAATATGGTTGATAATGTTGAACAATTATTGTAAGTTTGAATCAAATCCATTCAGTAATAACAGAGATAGAGTGAAAGTGCATCAAAACTTTAACCTGAAATTCTAAATAAAAAGTGGGAATAATTCATGAAAAATTTGTGCAAGAGTTATGCAACTTAAGTCATATGATGTGGGTGATCATGTTGAACAACTATTTTAATTTGGAATCAAATTCATTCAGTAATAACAGAGATAGAGGGAAAGTGCATCAAAACTTTAACCTGAAATTCTAAGTAAAAAGGGGAATAATTCATGAAAAATTTGTGCCAGAGTTCTGCACCTTGTGTCATATGATGGGGGGATGATGTTGAACAATTATTTTAAGTTTTAATCAAATCCATTCAGTAATATTAGAGATAGAGTAAAAGTGCATCAAAACTTTAACCTGAAATTCTAAGAAAATAGGAGGAATAATTCATGAAAAATTTGTGCCAGAGTTATGCACCTTGTGTCATATGATGTAGGTGTTGTAGTTGAACAATTGTTTAAGTTTGAATCAAATCCATTCAGTAATAACAGAGATAGAGTGAAAGTGCATCAAAACTTTAACCTGAAAATCTAAGTGAAAAGGGGGGATAAATCATGAAATACTGGTGCCAGAGTTATGGCCCTTATGTCAGATGATGTGGGTGATGATGAGGAATAACTATTTTAAGTTTGAATCAAATCCATCAAGTAATTACAGAGATAAGAAGAAAAAAGAGAAAGTGTAAAAATCTTTAACCAAGGTGGGGACGCGGAAGGACGCCAAAGCCAGGTCGAGTAGGATAGCTCTCCTTATACTTAGTATAGTCGAGCTAAAAACAGGACAGTCCTTAAAGTGTGAGCGTGTTTGGATTTAAAGTCTATTTTCATCAATTTTTCAGTCATATAAACAATGGTATCTACTTGTAGCAGTGAGCACAATGCCCAACTATATAGTGCTTCCTCACTGGAATATCACACAGCAGACATGTAATATGATACCCAATTCAGTCACATTATACCAACACCATGCTGACCAGCCCTAGCATTGTCTCTTAATGCTGAGTGCCAAGCAAGGAAGCTGCTAGTACCATTTTTTATGTCTTTGGTATGATGTGGCCAGGGATCAAACCCACCACCTCCCGCACCTGAAGCAGGCGCTCTACCACTAGGCTACCGAGGCCAGTTTGTATATAGAACTGATAATTACCTTTCTTTTTCCTCTTCCATCTCAGCAAAGCCCCTATACCTGTCTGTTACGGTCTTCACCAGTTCCTTAACATTAGCATTAGGTCTGTTTCTGTCTTCATCCTGTCATACAAATTATATAATTACTTACACAGTTAAATTGTAATTTATTTTTTTTTGGATTTAACGCCGCACCGACACCTGATACCCCCCTAGGTCATATGGCAACTTTCCAGCTTTAACGGTGGAGGAAGACCCCAGGTGCCCCTCCGTGCATTATTTCATCATGAGCGGGCACCTGAGTAGAACCACCGACCTTCCGTAAGCCAACTGGATGGCTTCCTCACATGAAGAATTCAACTAAATTGTAATTATATCATAAGAAGACTGACCACTCAAATTCCTTTCTTCACCAAAGGTCACTTTAACATTCTCATCTCATATTATTATATCAATATTAATATCTAAATGCTCAGAATGAGAGTGAATTTCCAGTAACAGCAAGTAAATCCAGTAATCCAAAAACAAAGAAGACCAAAGGCCCACCAGTCTGGAAACTTGAATCTGTAGACTGGCTAAGCCTAATTTTAAAACATTGGTTATCAATCTATCAACAGGTGATATAAATGTTGACTTGCAGGCTAGCAACTCTTTAAACACAATGCAAGTCAATGATGAATTTTGGACAATCAGGCTTTTGGACTTTCAGGCATTCAGACTAGCAGGCTGTCACCAACTTATCAACAGTGTAACATCAGCTATATAAACATATTGTACTAGCATAATAGCCTGAATTCACTCTGAATGACAATACTTCAAATTTAACCCTTATCATGTTGGACATGATTGATTCTGCCTTTGCCACCAGTGTAAATCATGATCAGCCTGCACATCCAAGCTGTATGATCATGATCTGCTCTGTTCTCCATTCAGCCAGTATCTTTTGGTATGCACCCCTTTTGACATTTCATGGTACCGTCCAAATTGAAAGATGGACAAATCCATTATAGAAATTCAGCCGGGTAAGGGTTAAATGCTTGCATGCATTAATAAAATGATACATAATAATAAAGGTTCTGTAACAGACTTCAGGTCTTCCCTTAGCCACTGTAGCTGTATACACATATCTGCCGACAACTTTAGTAAATGATATTAGTAACCCTAAGTCTGCATAATATCTAAAATGGACTGGTCCATCATTCAATTTGGGCAGTGCCACTTATCATTCAAAGGGGTGTTAAATGAAAATTTACTGACTGAATAGCGAACAGTGCAGACCATGATCAGCCTGCACGAATGTGCAGGCTGATCTTGGTCTGCACTGGTCGCAAAGCAGAATCACTTGCCGCCAGCAGGCTATAGGTTAAAATCAATTCTAAGTTTCCAACATAGTCAGCAACTGTAACCAAATTAAATGCTAATATCTGGCTCAATTTACAAACCTCCTCTGTCGGTTTTTCAAAGTATGATTTTCTTTTACGTTCACCTTTGTCATCTCTTCCTCTATCTGATCTACCACGATCTCTGTCCCTGTCCCGATCACGACGGTCACGGTCCCTGTCACGATCCTTATCTCTGCGATCCCTGTAAACAGATTGCCATGTTGAAATTAGTTCAGGTTCCAGGTCCTTTATTTCAGGACACACCCCGCCCCCCACCCCCTCCCTCCCCCCCACTTCAATACAACAAGCAAGCTGGATCAATTTCTCACGAACGAAAGAGGTTAACAAGTAGTAGTGAGAGATACGGGATTTAAACACTGTATGGACTGCATCTTCCCAGCAATTTAGAAGACATGGAGAAGAAATAATTAATGGACAGCCCAAGGGAGAGACCGACAAGACAGACATGTGACTCCAAAATAGCCACCACATCCTTTTTATCTGGGGATATAATAACACTGTTAAACTTACATTCTTTGTTAAAAGAATTAAAATAAATTTAGCTTTGTGTTTAACACTAATTTTAGGTTCTTTGCAAAACAAGTTCTGCAACTTCTTTTAATCACTCTTGATACTTCATTCCAGATGATATTTATTGCAAAAAGAGTAGTCATTTCACTTTTAATGCTGAGCACCATGCACTGGAGTTACTGCCACCATTCTTTATGTGCTTGGTATGATGTAGCCACAGAGTGAACCTTTGGCCTCCTACACTTGGAAGTATTTGCTCTACCACTAGGATATATGTAGCTATAAGCTTAAACAAGATTTGTGTACAGAGGACACAGGTGCATCCGCTCTTGTCAAAGTATGCATATTTTTGACTATGTCAAGGGCTACGACTCTGGTCTAGCTGTTTGAAATCCCAATAAAAACACCAGGTGCAAAACTTTACATGCTGAAGAACAATCCTGTGCAGTCTGATGACTCTATGTGAAATGCTTTTTGAGATATGCATGACACTATCTAGATGGGCAGAGGTACAGACATACAGATGGACAAATCTAAGTGCCCTCCTCCCTCTAAAAAAATTGGGTGGAGGAGTGGCGGGGGACGGCGAGAGGACACAAAAATGTTCGTTTCTAATTTGTTTCTAGAACAGATTTTTGAGTGTATTGTATTTTTGAAATTTCAATAAACATAAGAATTACCTGTCCCTGTCTCTGTCCCTGCGATCTCTATCATCTCGATCTCGGTCTTTACCTCGGTCTTTCTTATCCTTCGATTTACCAACTGATGGTACATAGTCTGTCAGATCTGAATATATGCTGAAACAAAAGTATCAATGTTACATATTTCTGACACTGAAGTTAAAATTTATTCATAGATTTCCTTATACGGTTGTACTGTCGTATTACAGAAAATAAACACTTACATCAAGGATAATTTTGTTTTCCTTTGTGTAGCCAGGTTAAACATCACACCGACACAATTATAGGTCATATGGCGACTTCCAGCTTTGATGGTGGAGGAAGACCCCAGGTGCCCCTTTGTGCATTATTTCGTCACCAGCGGGCACCTGGGTAGAACCACCGACCTTCCGTAAGTCAGCTGGATGGCTTCCTAACATGAAGAATTTAATGCCCCGAGTGAGGCTCGAACCCACATCAATGAGGGGCAAGTGATTTGAAGTCAGCGACCTTAACCACTCGGCACTCGGCCACGGAGGCTCCTGAATTTCCTACACAGTATTTTTATTTTAGCAAAAATGGGGGTGGTGGGTTGGGGATTCATAACTTTAACATGATCCAAGGACTTCTAATTGACCAATCAGAGAGCTGCCAGTTTCCACTTGGGTAAAAGAAGTATTTTTACAATGAACATATAGTGACTTTAGAAATAAATATCACATTTCAGGAATCAAATTAGATTTTTGACTGCATTTGCTACAGATGATTCTACAAACTACAAAATTTTGAAGTTTCATTGAAATATTATATGGGTTTAAATTTTAGTTTAAAGTTGGAGATTTTACACAAGGAGTCTAAGATAATTTAAAGTACGAGTAAAATGTAATCATTTCCCAAGTTAAGTTAGTATCATTTCCAAATGCTTCAGACACATATGTTAAAATCATGAATAGGGAAGTATTTGTGGACCTTATATATGAAATAATTGTGAATTTATTTTTGATTTGAAAATATATCATTGATTCAATAATTCAACTATGAAATCCATGATAATAAGTTCTCCCGTATATCAATGATTTTACTGTCTGAAATTGTCTCATGCTTGACAAAAACCATGGAAATAATCTTGAAAAGATTATGAACTTACTTGTCATCTGCTCCTGGCACCTTCCCCTGCAACTTTTCTGCTTCCCTCAGTTTACCTGTAAATATTGTATCAATTCCATACAACACTTGAACATCTCTTTTATTTTTCAATCACTTTCCACAAGATTTAATTCAACATTGATGCATACAGATAAAAAAGTACACTTTTGGAACAGGTATCGTTAAAAGTCTTTTTGTAAATGATAATGGAAATTTTTCAAATTTCATGACATCAATCTATCAAAGACCAATTAATTACCATAGATTTGATAATATTCACAATGGTTATGTATAATGTAACTTGCTTATTCAAAACATTGTGACTATTCACATACAGGATGTTCAACAAGAGCACCACCTGCAGATGTTATCGCTCTTCTGTGCTGGACAATATGCAGGAAAAGAGTAATGGTTCTTGGCCTTCTTACTCATCTTAAGCGATGACAGAAAAAAGTATAGTTTCAAAGGTATCTATATAGTAAGTATTCAACAAAAGTGAACCTGAACAAAACAAGAGGGTCATGATGACCCTGGATCGCTCACCAGAGTAATATGAGCTACATGTTTCAAATGTCAAACTGATGATTTTGTGATTTTTTTTTGGAAGATTTTCTGATGTACAATCAAGTAACCCCTGGGGCGGGGCCAAGTTTACAACGGGGGTCATGAATGGAACAAAGTTTGTAGAAGTCTACTAGGCAATGTAACATATCAAATATCTAAGATCTAGGCCTTCTGGTTTATTTTTAGCAAATTTATGAAGATTTCCCTATATACAAACAAGTAACCCCTGGGGCTGGGTAAATTTGACCCTGGGGGGTCCAGATTAGAATTTTTTTTGTAGAAGTCTACTAGGCAATGCTACATGTCAAATATCTAAGATCTAGGCCTTCTGGTTTATTTTTAGAATTTTTTTGAAGATTTTCCTATGTAAAATCAAGTGACCCCATGGGGCGGGGTCAATTTGATCCCGGGGGTCATGATTTGAAATTTTTTGCAGAAGTCTACTAGGCAATGATACATGTCAAATATCTAAGATCTAGGCCTTTTGGTTTATTTTTAGAAAAATTTTGAAGATTTTCCTATGTAAAATCAAGTGACCCCTGGGACGGGGTCAATTTTGACCCCGGGGGTCATGATTTGAACAGATTTTGTAGAGGTCCACTAGACAATGCTACACGTGAAATATCTAAGCTGTAGGCCTTCTGGTTTATTTTTAGAAAATTTTTGAACATTTTCCTATGTAAAATCAAGTGACCCCTGGGCCGGGGTCAATTTTGACCCCGGGGTCATTATTTGAACAGATTTTGTAGAGGTCCATTAGGCAATGCTTCATGTCAAATATCTAAGCTGTAGGCCTTCTGGTTAATTTTTAGAAAAAAATTGAAGATTTGTCTATGTACAATCAAGTAACTGCATTGGGCGGGGTCAATTTGATCCAGGAGGCCATGATTTGAATAAATTTTGTAGAAGTCTACTAGGCAATGCTACACGTTAAATATCTAAGATCTAGGCCTTCTGGTTTTATTTTTAGAAAATTTTTGAAGATTTTCCTATGTAAAATCAAGTGACCTCTGGGGCGGGGTCAATTTTGACCCTGGGGGTCATGATTTGAACAAATTTTGTAGAGGTCCACTAGGCAATGCTACCGTGAAATATCTAAGCTCTAGGCCTTCTGTTTATTTTTAGAAAATTTTTGAAGATTTTCCTATGTAAAATCAAGTGACCCCTGGGGCGGGGTCAATTTTGACCCCGGGGTCATGATTTGAACAACTTCAGTAGAGGTCCTCTAGGCAATGCTGCCTGTAATTATCAATGTCATGTCAAATATCTAAGCTCTAGGGCTTCTGGTTTTTGAGAAGAAGAATTTTTAAGATTTTCCTATGTAAAATCAAGTGACCCCTAGGGCGGGGTCAATTTTGACCCCGGGGTCATGATTTGAACAAATTTGGTAGAGGTCCACTAGGCAATGCTTCACACCAAATATCTAAGCTTTAGGGCTTCTGGTTTTTGAGAAGAAGATTTTTAAAGTTTTTCCTTTCTGTTGCCATGGCAACCAGAGTTCTGCATGGAATTCAATTCTTTGAATAATTTTTAAAGAAGACCATCCAAGGAACATCCCTGTGAAGTTTCATCAAAATTGGCCTGTTGGTTTAGGAGATGTTGTTTAAAGGAAAGTGTGGACGGACGGACGGACGGTGAGCGATCACAATAGCTCACCATGAGCACTTTGTGCTCTGATGAGCTAAAAAACCAACAAGAAATACTGATTTTCTACGTTAAATAAGCCCATAATTCTAACAAAATGGAAGAGAAAGTTCTATTTCATAACCTACTTACTAATCTAATAATAATAAACAAGTGTACAAAGTTTAAAAGCTACAGCTCATACAGAATTCAAAAAAGGAGAACCTAAATAAAAATGAATTCAAATTTTCAAAGTACATGAAGGGAGATAATTCAGACAAAAAGCATACCAGACTATACTTCTTGGTCTACTTACTTAACTAATGATGATAAACAAGTGTGCGAAGTTTCAAAGATGCAGCACTTACAGTTTTGGGGAGAAAAAAAGTGGACCTAAACAAAAAATTTTACCAAGGAAATCAAGTTTTTAGGGTAAAAATGGCCATTATTCTATCAAAATGCTTATCACTGTTATGGTTTAGGTCTAAGTAGTCATCTAATGATGATAACAGCAGAAAGCTTTTATTGCTGCAATTATCCAGGTTCGATGTGCCCTACTTGGGCATCTTTTTTTCTTGATTTGGCATTTCAAAGATAGATAAGACTGAAACAAAATAAAATCATATTCTTATGTGCATAACATGACCAATTTCAATTTTAAAGAAAGATCATCTTTAGCCAAAATATGGAGGTTAGTGCCTTAATTTAATATGCAACTGTGTTATACAGACCTTTGAGTTTCTTTAATTTCTTGCTTTCTCTACGTCCCTGTCTCAGGTAGGACAGAATCTGTGTCAGTTTGTTGATGACAATGTCATTTGTTGTCAAAGTTGTTGATACCTGTAATTATCAATCCAATGCCATTACATTACTGTGAAATATGTCTCATTTCATGGGCATTTATTTTCATGGTTTTGACCAAATAGGGCAGATGTTTTGTTTTATAGGGAACACGAGTTCATAGACTTTTTAACTTCACAGATTAAATTACGATCTCAAATATAATCTGTTTCTGACATTTAATTTAATTAATTTTAACAGTCCTAAATTCCATGAAAATAGTTCCCTACCAATAATAATGGCTTCACACTTGTGATTTTGATTTTAGGAATATTTTTCTTTAACCTCCAAGGTATAAAGACAGATTTGTTTTTCAAAGCCCAAATATGATAATTCAGTAAGTTTTAAAATCTGTACTAAAGACGACTTTAAATAACTTCCATTTCTCTTTACAATTTCATATTAACAATGGCCATAATGTGACAGCAGCCAAGAACACAGAACAAAATGCAGTTTGTTATTTACAGTTGCCACCCGCTCAAATCGTCAGCTCAGTGCAATAGTGGGCAAGTGCTTGTTAATTTCAATGCAGTTACCCACACTAAGGTGATAATATTATGAGTCAATCCATCAGAAGAATGTTAGTCATTTAATGTTTTGGTGGACAGTGCAAAATACTGACCATTCCCTGCTGTTGCTGGGTCTAAAGCACCAACATGATACCTAAATCTCAAGACCATGTCCAAAAAACTACAAGAAGAGTCCACCCTACAACTGGATTTGAACCAAATACCTTTCACTTTTGAAGCCAGTGCCCTTGTTAAAAAATCCAGTTAACCTGGGTTCAAGGTTATACAGCTAAGCTTGGGAACCAGTTTCAAAACTCTGACATCTGATTGGCTGTTTCTGAGGCCAATCAAATCACAGGGTTATATAACAAGACTGGTCTCAAAACAGGTTAAAATCTGGGAACCAGTTATACCTCAAGACTAGGACAGTCTGCTTTACTCCTGATGGTAGTTGTGGGGACATCTGAGTCAGCAAACTCATCCTCTAGATCTACAACATACGCCATTCTGCCTTGAATAAATAGTTCATTACGACCCGTGTCCTTGGATTTGAATAATGTTCTGTAGATGTTACGCCCCATCTTTGTTTTAAACTGAAAGAAGCATAAACTCAATGATCAAATGAAAAAATTAAAATCAGATGACGAGCCTGTAACTTCTTTAAAGAACAAGGAATGTCTGACAAAAAGTTGATTTAGTAAAAAAGCAATAATTAAGCCTTCTTTCTTAGTAAGTTTCAGGATGTGTACAAATTATAGCAGGAAGAGTGAAAATTCTAGACAGGTCATCCTGCAGGACAAGTTGCTTTCAAAGAGTTTGTCGAGGCCTGTTCTAGCTCCACTCTGTTCTCCGTGGAATCCTGTCTGACAGATTACTTAACCTTAAAAATTCCTTTGGCTCCACTTCTTTCTGCTTGGTATCCTGACTGACAGAAAACTTATCTAAATGTATTCCTCTGGCTCATTTCCCTTTTTCTCCTTGGAATCTTGACTGATCTATTACTTACCTACATATGTTCTTCTGGCTTCACTTCCTTCTTCTTGGTTTCCTGACGAACTGATTACTTACCTACATATGTTCCTCTGGCTCCACTTCCTTCTCCTTAGTTTCCTGACTAACTGAATTCTTACCTAAATACCGTATGTTCCATTGCCTTTCTCTCCCTGGTATCCTGACTCACTACTTACACGAATATGTTCCTTTTGCTCCACTTCCTTCTTCCTGGTATCCTGAAAACCTATTTATTTCATACCTGAATATGTTCTTCAGGCTCCTCCTCTTTCTTCTCCTTTGCATCCTGACTGACCGCTTTCTCCATCTCCTGTTCTTCCTGAAGTTCTTTACTAGAAATTTCTGCCCGTACCTTCTCCAACAGCGCATAGTCAAGACCTTAAAACATCATAAAATACCATCATAAAAATAATTTGCAACTATTAAAAGCCAAATATAAAAATCTCCTTACAAATATATTTGCTCATCAGGTTTATGTTATATACATCTCTTATGTTACCTTCACTAAATAAAGATTATATTGCCGTTATTTTCAAAATTACAGCTGATCCTACATCATAACTTTATACAAGGATCATGTAAATTTGTGACCTTCAAAGCCATTTATCAGTAAGATGAGGCCTTTTTATTAAGATTAGTTGATTTTATAGATAATTCTAACAACATCAGATTTATTTTCCTATCAAACAAAGACGACACTGTTTGTGCGTTATTACACAACACATGAACTGTTTCTAACAACCATTACATCAAAGCGTCAAACGTCACAGCAGCCGGCTGGAAAATAAAACCATACAAAACATACAGATATTGGTGAATATCTTCAAGGATGTGGATAAAATTCCTTTAAAACCTGACAGAATCAAAATAAAATATCTCAAACAGTGATTTGCTCTTGAATAAAATCATTGTTATTCAGATCTGTATTATATCACTCGGGTTGTGTCCTCCAAATACAATTCCTTCGCATCTGAACTTCAAACAATGAATTTATTAAACGACAAATCACTGCGCCCTAGTGATATAATTCCTTCACATGATCTGAACTCCAAACAACGATTTTATTTAACGACAAATCAATGTTTGGGATATGTTTTTTCTAAAATATATCACAATCATGGTTAACTTTTTTTTTTACCTTTCACCAAGTGAGTATGTTCCATGTCACCACCAAGGTATTTGGACTCCTGGATCACCTGTTTTCTACGCTCCGCTAAATTCTCAACAGATTTTGCATCTGGAGCCACAGCTCTGTAATCAGCTGTTGTGCTAATCGTGTCAGCTTGGTCATCATTATGACCATCACGTCTCTCACGTGCCCTGTCACGATACTTCTCTGCCAATTCTTTCTGTCGTTCTTCTTCAAGTCTTTTAAGCTTTGCATAGTAACTGAAATAGAAATAACATAGAATTCAAAACTTCCTTTTTGGCCATTTGGATGAAACAACATTATCAGATCGTCATTTAGCCAAAATAATGTAATCAGTTTGCCATTTGGCCAATACGATAAAATCAAGTGTGTGCCTGTTTGATGAGAAACAAGAGCTCGTAGAACATGAAATGCCCCCCTTGATGCATTCAGTAACTGTACAAGGAACAGAAATTATTTGGACACTGACAAAAGTTCTACTATTTTGGGTCAATGTGACCTTGACCTTTGACTTATTGACCTCAAAATCAATAGCAGTCATATGCTGGCCATAATCAATCTCCCTATTTATAAAGTTTCGTGATCCTAGGCCCAAGTGTTCTTGAGTTATCATTGGGAAACCATTTAACTGTTCCGGGTCACTGTGACCTTGACCTAATCTCGAAATCAATAGGGGTCATCTGCTGGTTATGACCAACCTCCCTATCAACTTTCATGATCCTAGGCCCAAGCATTCTTGAGTTATCATCCGGAAATGGACTGGTCTACATACTGACAGACTGACACCTGCAAAACAATATACCCCTCCTTCTTTCATTTAACTGTAAATGTTATTTTTCATCCTTAAGTCAGTTATACAACTGCAGTGTAAGCATATCCAGTGATACGAAAATTTGTTCAAAGACTTCCTTAATCTCCCACAAGAAACTGACAAATGTAGACACACATCTATCACAGTCTTCTAAATACTTGTACTGCTTAAAACTAACTCACTTTAAATATAAGTCTGTATCTGATCTACTTTGAACATGTTGTAAATCATTACAATGATACACTGCTGTAAAATCTTTATGTTGGCAAAAAATTTCATAGTTTCAGCAAAAATGTCTGTAGTTGGTGGTTTCAATCTAACTGGTTATTCTGTGGGGGTATACACTTGATGATTTCCAATTTTAAGGATGAAACTGGTGGAAACTCTGTTTGTTCAGAAAGATTTAATTTTGTGGATTGACAAATCTCAAAGTCTATAAAATTAGTCTGCACAAATAATTTTGGGTTTACAAATTATGATTTTAGTTCACACTAATTTATTTATGATTGACTGCGATCAAACCTTCAAACTTATTTAAATCACGTCAAGTCTGCTTTCTGGAAAAAACAGGAATGGTGTTATATGAGGACTCAGGTGTGGTTTTTAGCCCCAGTCAGTGTGGTTCAAACTTACCATTTTCAGCATGTGCGGACAGCTTCTTAACCATTAGACCCCTACTCTCCTTACAGTACACTATTTACAGTGATTCAAGTTTATGAGTTTTAACCTTTAGCCTGCTGAAGGCAAGTGATTCTGCCTTTGCTACCAGTGCAGACCGTGCAGGCTGAACATGGTCTGCACTGTTCTCTATTCAGACAGCAAATTTTCAGTGAACACCTCTTTGAATAAGAAGTGGTATTACCCAAACAGAATGATGGATCAGTCCATTTTAGAAATTTAGCAGTGTAAAGGTTAATCTGAATGAACATAATCAACTCACATTTTCTTTTTTCTTCTTCTTTCTGCAGGATCATCACCTTCCTCAATATTAGCATCACTGTTCTTTCTAAAATATTCAAGTTATACATATATATACTGACATCTTAAGTATAATCAGCTTGAAACAGAGTGTCACTACTATTTTATCATGGTTTGAGAGAGGACCTTGCAAGAATGCTACACCCCAAGTTTGGTGTAATTCTAACCATTAGTTTCAGAGATAACATATAAGTAAATTAAGTTGACGCCGATGGACGACAGATGACGGACACAGGGTGATCACAATAACTCATCCGAGGTTTGATTTTATGGCATATTTAATTTTATCAAACTGTTAATATTTTCATTTTATTACATACTCATTTTTAATCTCCAGTAAGTTACAAAGACACCTGAAATGTCAAAATATTATTGACAAACTGATGTCTGAATTTTAAATCGGGGCCATCATTTCATTCGTTTTTTTATAGTGCAGGCATATGGTAAAAAAATTGTGCTATTTGTGGGAAAAGCTTCAAACTTGGTGGAAAGTGAGGATATGGTGTCTTAAATTCAAAAGTGAAAGGAAGTTTGAAAAAAATCAAAATGGCCAAAATTATTCAAAATGGCCGCCATTCATAAAAAATATGAAGGAAAGTAAGGATCAAACACTCTCAATAATTTTTTAGCTGATTAATCTGAGTTTTTTATCATTTTTATACAAACACTGATTAACCACACTTTTATGCATATATTTCACCTATTCATTGTTTTTCTTTACTATATAATTACAGAAATTGAGTTACTTCCCTTTGCAGTTTGCTGCAATTACACTATTTATACCGCAGACAGCTCGATCTGTCTAAATTACTTCAGTATTGTCAGCAGTTTTATTCTGGATATTGTACGAGAGGATGAAATGCACCAGATTGCATCTTAGAAGAGTGAGAAACAATGTTTATGCTATACCTTACACTGGGTAGAGTCTTGACATGTGATTCACCAGGTTTTGGTGCCCGAGGGGTCATCAGCATCTTCCGGAAGTCTGCATTACTTAGTGGTTGACTGAAACAGAAAATATTAATTGGTGATTATTCTAATCCAATTCAATCAAGCACCACTTGCTTACAACATATACAAAATTGCTCCAGTCATTAAAATGACATAAAAATTTAAGGTTGAAGTAGTAAACAAAAACTTCCTAAAAATCTCATTTTAATCAATTATTTGAAAACAGGAAATATAACTGGTAAAAGTTTACTGTTGTTTTTTTTCACAAATAATTTTTTGTTCACTTAGTTTCAACTAACTTCTAAATTTATCTGTAAAAATGAAAGCAATTTATTTGTTTGTTTGTTTTGGGTTTAACGCCGTTTTTCAACAGTATATCAGTCATGTAACGACGGGCAGTTAACCTAACCAGTGTTCCTGGATTCTGTACCAGTACAAACCTGTTCTCCGCAGGTAACTGCCAACTTCCCCACATGAATCATCAGAGGTGGAGGACGAATGATTTCAGACACAATGTCTTTTATCAAATCGCCACGGAGAACACACGCCCCACCCAGGGATCGAACTCGCGACCCCTCGATCTGTAGACCAACGCTCTCCCTACTGAGCTAAGCGGGTGGGCTTGAAAGCAATTTAAGCATTCACATTCAAATGGCATATATTGAAATTTACAACACAAAATAAAAATTCACAATTTCTGTATCAATACAAATTGTGAATTTTCATTTTGTACAGTAAATTTCTATATATATGCCATTTGAATGTTAATGTTTGAATTGCTGTCATTTATCTTGAGATAGAAACTGAGAATAACTTGCAAATGGTCAATTTCAAAATTTGGTGCTTAGTCAACCAATCAGAATAACTAAACAACCTCACTATTGGACAATTTCAAAATGTGGCCCATAATCAAACAATCAGAATAACTTACTGATCTTCCCCTTCCAGTTCATCCTCCATCATCTCCGGAGGTGCAATCGGGTTGGAGAAGCTCTCCATTCTCTCAAACTCTGGCCCTGAAATTAATACATTTTTTTCATAAATATTTTGGAAGGGTAAACACATTTGAAACATACAATTAAATTTATATTATGTAATCAATGTCCAGTGATTCTTAATAAAATTATGTAACTTACTTGACCAATATATACATCTACAGAGTTGGCCGGCATTTAACAGGGGCGGGAATTCCCAACTGTATTTATCGGGAATTCCCGTACTGGAAAATACCCCTAAAAATAGCAAAAAGTAGTAACATCTACGCTGAAAATAAAGGTTTTACAAGTTCATGGTGGAAGTGAATTAAAAGCGATAGCTAAATACCAACAACGGACAAAGAAACCCACTTTACACATCCATTGAACACAGAGGTCTATCTAGGTCCAATTTTGTGGGAGAAGTCACTTCTCCCTCAAGCTGATGTAGGGAGAAATGGGAAGACTTCTTAAATTTTTTTGTATTTCTACCTCAACGCTGTTGAGTGATTCGAAAGGTGGCTATAATTTTCTTCTTTCTAGATCGAAAAAAACATTGATGTGACAATTTGTTTTCTTAGTTACATCATTTTCCATACAGTGGTTATTGTTTCATTACAAAATTCTGAAAAAAAGTTGTTTTCAACAATAAAAGCCGATGCTGTAAATCTAACCCGCCGATTTTTGCTTATATCTTGCATGAATGCAGGATGAAAGTGTTTATTATTAACACTGAGTCACCATTTCAGTGAACAGTATCTCACTCGTATAAAACTGGAAGTGAACTGTGTACACTAGAAATACATATTCAAATTAATTCATCGATGAAAGTCAATTTAACTTAGTTAATACTTTACATGTCATTCTTTTGGCCATTCTTTTAGCATAGATACCAAATAATTGTGTACAATTCCAACTAATCACATGGTTAATCAACAATTTCTGTATAAAACATTGTTTTTTGCACTCCCACATGTTGACAATTAAACGTAAAGTGCCAAAGACGAAACCGTGGTGCTATAAATTGGCCGAACACAATCGTCTCTGGTGTATTGAATAATTTTATTCGCTTTCGCACTTCTCGTGAAAATCTCGCAAGTACCTGAAGTAGGCGGAGCTTAAATTATGCTATCAACGTCTGTTTGTGTATTCAACACTCATTTTTACACTGTGCATATTGTCAACAGTCCAGGTAGCGATAATTTGCGAGTGCGGATCAAAGAAAATCGGGCAACTTGAATTTCACTTTGAGTTTAGACTTGAGAGAAGTTTGAAGTTCCAAAGCGACTACTTTGCTCAAGCTGCCCACTCGCGAGAGCCAAGACATCTGTGAAATGTGTCAGGGACGTGATTGGTGGAGCATTTTTAATTACGGTAAAC
The DNA here is from genome assembly GCF_021730395.1 of Mercenaria mercenaria. NCBI lineage: Eukaryota > Metazoa > Mollusca > Bivalvia > Venerida > Veneridae > Mercenaria > Mercenaria mercenaria. The sequence continues at coordinate 87,189,695 of NC_069365.1, forward strand.
CAGTATATCACGTGTTTGAGACTTTTCCTTTATTACATTTCAATAAAATAAAGCTAAACTTTTTGCTATGCAAACGGCTGTCATTTGATTAAACAGGGACATGTTGAACGTCCAAATATTAAAGGCAGTGGCTAGAGAACCAGAATCGGTTCGCTATACATCAAACTTATTCGCCCGGAACCAGTTCTCTAGCCAAAGTACCGTGCATAGGCTTGGGAACCGGAATTTTATATCTATGCATAAAGCTGCCGAAATTCACTTTGATTCTTTTGGTAAGTATCATGCATGTTATTATCTTAATTAATTTTACCATGCTCTTGCATTTATCTGCGTTTACTGTGTCTCTAAACGTTTACTTGCCGCATACAATATCCACTATATAGGAATGATATAAACTAGTACGAATGAATGCGTGAAAACTACTTTGCAGTTTTTAAATTTTATTTCCTTTAAACATGCCACTAAGTTTAAATTTTTTAAATGTAAAATTGTAATCTTTTGTATATGCGTCATTAGATGTTTACGGATGTATAAAATAATTTAATTTGTAACACCTCAACATTTTACTTGCACCAGATTTTTTTTATTGGATTAAAGTTTGCAAGTGATTAGCAAATTGAAAAAAAAAACATGTGTTCAATACTAATTAATAGAAATTACTTAATTTGTTTTAATTGTTCCTTTTATTGTATTGTATCTTTTAAGTTTAAATTTTCAAGTTTATTTCGGCTTGCTCCGATTTCTGTATTATCACGTGTTAATTCAAACTAGTTTATATCATTCAATGATATAAACTAGTTTGAATTAACACGTGATATATGATTCCAGTATGGCGGACAGTATGCATCGAGTACACTTTTTGCGACACAGTAAACCTAACTAAATGCAGACAAATGCAAGAGCACAACTTACTGATATGGTAAAATTAATCAAGATACATGTATTAACTGTCTGATAATAATAACATGCATGATACTTACCAAAAGAAACGGAGTAAATTTCCGCAGCTTTATACATAGACATAAAATTCCAGTTCTCTTGCCTATGCATGGTAGTTTGGCTAGAGAACCGGTTCTGGACGAATAAGTTCGCTGTCTAGGGAAACGATTCCGGTTCTCTAGCCACAGCCAATATGAAGGCAGTGGCTACGATTACGGTACCGTAATCCTAGCCTCCGGTACTAGGATTACGGAAGTTCCGTATTCCTAGACTACCCTATGAGAATAGGCTAGGATTAGGAAGTATATAAGAGGTATCAAATATATGTTAGGACATGATGCATAAATAACATTGTAAACTTACTTACTTCACTTAATTTCACTATTATTTCGTGCTAGCGATCGGCCGTTTTGGGTTAGTATAATCTTAATGGCGGCGAGGGAAATATTATAGAATTATCTATGTTTCGTATATACCTGTAATTTTTTCATCAAGTCAACACAAATGGTCTTTAATAACCTGGGATCATCCTACAAGGCGATTTGAGCGATATCGTCGCTTTAAAGTCGGCCACTTCGCCTAATTATCGCCTCTGAGCGAAATCCAAATCGCCGAGTTTTTCAGCGAGTTATTACCTGTTTACTTAAAGTTGTAAAACTTGATGCATATTCTAGATTAAATTATCGATAAATCCATAGTCAACCCCGCCTACTCGCCTGTCAAACTTCAGCCAATCGTAGCGTTAATAACCCACAGTGTCAATCAATAATATTGTAATCCGCCGCCATTTTGAAAATTTTCAATCGGCGTGTAAAAAGCCGATAAACTTAACGAGAGCATGATCTTATGCAACAATTGTATATTATTCTTTCATTTTATTAAAGATTACTTCAAAAATTATTTCAATTACCATAATTACGGCCAATTTCTGTAAATGAATTGCTCGGGTACTGTGGATAAAAAATGATTTCGCGGACGTCAGAACTGCCGTACAAAATATTGTAAAAAGATCGCCATTATCTACGAGTTTGATATTATTTTCGAAAAAAATAGTAAATAAATAAATTAAATGTATAAACCTGAACAAGTTGATGCAAAAATCAGGCATTTTAAAAGCACGAGAATCGAAAAATGAATGAAAATTTTCACGGTGTTTTGATCGTGCACCTGTTAAATTTACGAGTTTCGGACATGTAAATTTCGGATAAAAATTTAAAGGCGACTTTTTCATAGCTACAGTAAGTTTATACTTTATTTAGAAATTCATGAAAATCATAATGCAAGAATCAATTTCCTTAAATAATTACTGTTTATAAGTTACAGCTAGACCCACAGAAAGTGGATATATATAGGTAGGAAACTGAATGCTATGCCGATTCTTCTTAAATTCCTCAAATTCTCCCTAAATTCTGTGGAGGGAGAAGTCACTTCTCCCTAAAATTTTTACCTAGGATGATCCCTGATAAAATACAATATGGTTATAAATCATAAAATTCTGAGTATAGAATAGTTGTTTTTTTAAATCTAACTTTGACATCATATTTCTATGATATTTCCGCATGCCGCCATTAAGATTATACTAACCCCAAAACGGTGGACAGATAACACGAAATAATAGGCCTAAGGCGGGCATGAAAAATTGCTATTTTAGTAAGTTTACAACATCATTTATGCATTTCCTAACATATATTTGATGCCTCTTAAATACTTCCGTAATCCTAGCCTATCCTCACAGGGTTGTCTAGGAATACGGAACTTCCGTAATCCTAGAACCTGATGCTAGGATTACGGTACCGTAATCGTAGCCACTGCCCAATTTAAAATGCGCTCTGTGCAAGTTTAATGTTAGCTTAAGGTCTTCAACACTCTCGGTTTATATACTGGATTTGGACGGGAGCGCTGAAGTGTACTCCATAGGGAAATCATACCAAAAATCGTGCCAGAAATCTGACACGCTGACATTGCTATTTTAGTAAGTTTACAACATCATTTATGCATTTCCTAACATATATTTGATGCCTCTTAAATACTTCCGTAATCCTAGCCTATCCTCACAGGGTTGTCTAGGAATACGGAACTTCCGTAATCCTAGAACCTGATGCTAGGATTACGGTACCGTAATCGTAGCCACTGCCCAATTTAAAATGCGCTCTGTGCAAGTTTAATGTTAGCTTAAGGTCTTCAACACTCTCGGTTTATATACTGGATTTGGACGGGAGCGCTGAAGTGTACTCCATAGGGAAATCATACCAAAAATCGTGCCAGAAATCTGACACGCTCGCGTTGGTACATTTTAAAAGAAATCGGCAGCAGCACTTTCTGATCAGTTAATATATAGTAAAATCTACCATTGTGCCAAATTTTACGCATTAAACCCATAATTGATGGCAGAACTACCTGACAATTTCGAACTGGTCTGAAACGTTTACTCTACGCCGCCATCTTGCTCCTTTGAAATACGAGACTGACCTTTCACCCGCGCGAACCGCTAAGAGAGCACTTACATGTGCCGCTTCGCGTTTGAAGTTGCATCAGCATCCCGGTGGCAAAAAAACTTGGGAAAATGGTTATTTTTTATTGAAATTGGTTTAAATTATTACTTTCATAGATAAATCCTTAAGAAAACTTGTATGTATAAATCATTTCTTTTGTTTACAAGGTGCTCTACATGTATATTTTTAGCGGCTCGCGCCGTTACGTCATGCGAGAATCTCGTTGTAGCTATTCAACAATGGCCGCCGAAATGATGCTGATCTAAAAGTGACTTGTAAAAATCGGCGATTTTATTGTAAGATTTGCTTGCAGAATTTGATAAATGGTGTTAACTGATGTCGAAGTGATTACTTTATCAAGATACCCATACGTCTTCGTTTAAAATTTACGCTGACTACGTTCGTGACGAAAAGTTGGACAGCTTTTTATTTTGGTATGGTTTCATAGTAGGCCTGGTCCAAAACTCTAAAGCCGCAACTATGAAAGAAAACAAAATATAAAAAAGTGGCATTTAGAGTTTTGGAAGCCAGGACTAGTTTAATGTTATTGAACTACCCAAAAAGCACATGTGATTTCTTAAAAATGTTTACTTTTCTACACTATTACTCAGATTAATGGTTAAAGATATATCCTACAGAAAGTTCGTCTTGGAACGCATTTTGAAAAGACATGTCCGAAAAACCATATCATCCGAAATGACATAAAAAGTCATTTTCCCAAATGTATGTTTGGCGATTAAAGAAATATAAAAGTTATGCCGGTAGCTTTAAAAACTGAGTTTTCAGATTAAACCACCATTCATAGCATACGTACTTTCTGGCATCTTGATAAAAATATTAGGCTGTTTTCAGTGCACTTCGATGTTGACTTCTCACACAATCTCGCGTGAATTCACATCGCTTATTAAGAAACCAAAGAAGCCTAAACACTAGCAAGAAAAAAAAATCTGTAAAAGGAAAAAGATCCTTTGGAAGCAAAGAATGCAACCAAGATGAATAATAAAACAAGAAAACAAAACAAAACAAATGCTATCTACATGATGTGACAATAAAGAATGTGTAATAGCGCTATTAAATTTCATTACAGTATGTGCATTCGAATTTAATCTGAATTCTTAAACTCAACTCCTAAAAATGAAAAACAGAAAATACAGTACAGAAGCTTTAGAAATTTTGATATTGACTCTTTCAACAATGACCTTTCAAGTATTATTGTACATGAGCCATCACATATACTGGAATCAAATATTGATATAAATACCATATATAATGATTTTGAATCTAGAGTTTCTGAAGCTATTGATAAGCATGTCCCCACCAAATAGATGTATCGTAAATCAAATCAGTTACCATATATGAATAGAGAACTTAGGAAAGCAATTTATGATAAAAAATGTATTGTAATAAGTATTTAAAGTATAGAACCTCTAGAAATTGGGAAAAGTATAGGAAATGTAGGAATTTTGTAAATAAACTTAAACGACAATCTGTTAATAAATATTTTCAAGAGAGATGTATAGGTGGTAGCAAATCTGCTGACTTCTAGAGCACAATAAGATATATATGTCTAAAAAATGTTTGTCTGAAAAGCCTAAAATAATCTTGAATGAAAATGAAAAAATGGTCTCAGATAATTTGGAAGTTTCAGAAATTTTTAATAATTATTTTACTACTGTGGCTGAAGATATTGGTAAGGATTATATTTTTGACCCAAAAAACCATCAAAGTCTAAACAAAACCAAAGAAAGAAACTTTAAACCGGATAGCTTTACTTTTGAGCAGACCAATCATACCAAAGCTGCCAAGATTATAGACAAATTTAATAGTAAAGAAGCTACTGGTGCTGATAAAATCTCTGTGAAGCTATTAAAATTTGGCAAAGAAGCTCTTGTTGAGCCTATCACAAACTTGGTAATTTTTTCTATTTCCACTAGTTCCTTCCCAGACAAATTAAAACAGGCCCAGGTCACTCCTTTATTTAAGAAAAATGATGCTTTACTCAAAACTAACTATAGGCAAGTAAGTATTTTACCTATTCCATCAAAGATTTTTGAAAAAGTTTTATCTGAACAGCTCACTGTCTATTTTGATCATATATTTGATAATTTCCTTTGTGCTTTCAGAAAAGGACATGGTTGCCAAACAACTCTTTTAAGACTGTTGGAGGACTGGAGACAGGCTCTTGATAATAACGAATACGTTGCAGCAATTTTAATGGATCTTTCAAAAACTTTCGACTGTTTGCCCCATGAAATTTTATTGTCAAAATTAACCGAATATGGATTATCAGAGCCGGCTTCAAACCTTCTTCAGTCTTACCTATCAAATCGTAAACAGCAAATTAAAATTGGTAATATTGTTAGTTCTTGGGCAAGTATAAGGAAAGGGGTACCGCAAGGCTCCATCTTTGGTCCCCTTCTATTTAATGTTTTTATAAATGACATCTTTTAATTTATCCATAACAGCACTCTTTATAATTATGCTGATGACAATACTCTGCCGTTCCATTCTCCAAATTTCAGTGAAGTTATTCAGGTTCTTCAAAATGAAAGTAATGTCCTTATTGACTGGTTTAGAGTGAACAAAATGCAAGCAAATCCAGACAAATTCCAAGCTATAGCAGTTGGCAAGAAATCCTTTCTTAAAAGTCCTGTTTTCCAAATTGGCAATAGCAGCAAAACCTGTGAAGATACTGTAAAACTCCTAGGTATAGATATTGACTATAAACTAAATTTTGAGATACACATTGGTAACATTTGCAAGAAAGCTGGTAAACAATTGAATATCCTTAAAAGAATAGGCAAAAATGTAAACAAGCTCAACAAATTGACCATTTTCCACACATTTATCTTATCAAATTTTAATTTTTGTCCAATGGCTCGGCATTTTTGTTCTGAAAACAGTACCAAGAAAATGGAAAACTGCAAGAAAAGGCACTGAGATTTGTTTACGATGACTTTTCATCATCCTACTCTGATCTATTACATAAGGTTAAAATGCCTTCCTTACATATAAGAAGAATGCGTACAATGGCTATTAAAACATTCGAAATCCTAAATGGTCTTGCCCCTGTGGTTCTCTCTGATGTAGTTGTAAAAAGAAATTCTTCCATTAACTTTAGATATTCTTATATTTTACAGGTACCTAGAGTTAACTCTACAACTTATGGTAAGCACTCCTACACATATGCTGCTCCTGTGTTGTGGAACTCTCTCCCAGATGATTTTAGATCATGTGCTAATTTTAGCCAGTTTAAAACCCTTATTCAGTCATGGAATGGCACAGTATGTAAAGGTACCTCCTGCTCTAGTGGGGTTTTATAACACAGACGCAGCATAAAGGTAAGTGCATGCTTGGCTAAATGTATTCTCAAGCTTAAGATTGCTTTTGTTCCTTTTATTTTTGTCTTTTAGTTTTGCCGCTTTATATATATTTTTTTCAAGCACTGAGTTTCATTTTGCCTTTGTGGTCTGCTTACTGCTATTGTGTCTACTGTAGATGTGTGAAGTGTGATTTTTGTCTCCCTGAATTTGCTGTAGCTAAATGTTTGTTTTGTATGTAATTGAGACCTACTTGTGTTTGTTTCTCAAATGTTGTATTTCTGCTTTAGTTCATGTTGTATTCATTTTGTGTTTATTGTAATTCCATTCCTTTGATAGAACCAAAATAACATGTCTGTTTACCTATTAACTTTAATGTGAAGTACCTTGTTGCTTGCAACCCTGCCTGTCTATTCGAAAATCTAATGATAGAGCTTATATGTCATGTCTGTATGCAAATTCTTAATTAAACAAAGTTAATTTTTAACCATAATACAAATCTATACTCCTATGTTATTCAATCATGTTCATTTTAATGATCATTGATTTACCCTATGAAAAAGATGCTAATCAGGTCATTTTCAAATCTGATTTGAGTGATATTCTGATTTTTTAAGATATTTCTTAACTATGGCACCTCTGCCCCATATTTTTGGTCAACTTGTAACTAATTTCATCTTTTTAAGCAGTTTTAAACCAAATTTGGTAGGATTAGCACGTTTCTCATAGATTCTATGTTGTAAATTATCCTTCTTACTTGTATTATTATTATTATTATTATTATTATTATTATTATACCAGATTTATATAGCGCCATTTTCATGATCAATTTCACGTTCAAAGGCGCTTTAGTTCAACTGCAGCCACACAGGGCGCATAATTCATCCTCTACTAGTACAGACACAGAGCGATCTGACCAGAGGGACAGAGTGAGACAAAGCCCCCACAGAGAGATCAGAAATCAGATACAGGCTTGTCCGGCTAACTTAGCCTAGCTCGTTGCGAATAGACAGCCTGGTTCTTTAACGTGCCCAGTGTATAGCACTGATACACGCAAGGATTGCCTGAGTTCCTGACCAGTACACCTCTAGTTGGGTGGGAAACACTGAAAAGCGTTTCTGAAAAATCCCGAGTAGCTGCCGGGGATCGAACCCCCGACCTCAGGATTGGAAGGCCAGTGTGCAAACCACTGAGCTATCCGTACCTTGTAGCTTATTTACTTTTGTTAACATACACTTGTTATATAGTCGGTTAAAAAGGCTCTTCAGAGCTTATGTTATTTGTAAATGTCTTGCCGACTCAAAATAAATCTTATCTTATCTTTGATAAAGGCTCAAGATGCTGCAAGATCTCTTGTTCAACTCGTGACGTAAGTATCAATTTCATTTTTTTTTATTTTAGTATGATAACACCATGGAACAACCTGCCTGCATCCATCGCAGAGGCCTCCGACTTAGTATCCTTTAAGCGGGGCTGTCCGATCTCTCTATTTAAGGTGTAGGGTCCCAGCTGTAAGTAAACCATTGATGATCCCCGCATAGATAGATAGATATGATAAATACGCCACATTTTAAATCGAACGTAAATTTTAAGCTCGAGGAAATTATGAAACGTGTGAAACCTTTTAATTTGTAGATATGTTAATATGATGCGGGTTATTTACATTATGAAGAGATACGTGGTTTTAGCTTTTACGCATAAAATTTGTTTAAAATCTAAAAACCGCTATTAAATCAGATCTACTAAAACCCGTGACGGTCATAATGTCCGTGACGGTTTTATCACGGACTGTCACGGGTTATTCTTTTACCGTCACGGCAATGTCACGGGTAATCACGGGTCGTCACGGGTTATTCTTTTACCGTCATGGCAATGTCACGGGTAATCACGGGTTGTCACGTTTTTTTTCTACCGTCACGGCATTGTCTGAGAACCGGAACGTCATTTACAGACAATGACGTTAGCGTCATAGTTACAGAGTTGTCCTGGTAGTAATTATATTTTAAGATTGGATGTTTTGTAAAGAATACAAATTAAAGATGTAATGCAATTTTCGGCTGAGGCAATATTAGAAAACTTAAGGGATTCAGAATCTCAACCGGTATCGTCGTTGCCCTTCCATCCAAAAGGAGGAGAACTGTTTTTATTTAAGGGTGAAGGACTGAAAGCTCAAGACTGGCGGGCAGACGGTCATTGATGGATAAATCAAGGAACGGTAGCCTTATCAAGGAAAAATCCTAAGATAAAGAAAAAATATTTTTACATTGCTACTGAAAGCGGGGCTTCCAAGGAGTTTGTAAAATTCGTTTTTCATGAACCTGAAAAGGATAACGGACTATTTTTGATTCAATACATCGGTAATGACGAAGTGTCTCAACCTCATGCGCATGGTAATGCAAAAAAAACACAACCAGACCATTTGTCCGTTCAAAGTCCAGTTCTTTGGAGAAATGGCTGCAGAAAACGAAATTTGAGGATCCAAATGCTGTTTATAAAAAAGAAATACATGAAGAAGATATGCCAGGGAATTTAAAACAAATGCAAAATCTCAGATATAAAGGTAATGTAGTGGCTGCGGTTCACTGACCCGTGACTGATGTTCTGTAACCTACGACTCCCGCCAAAACTAGCCGATGTACGTTGGGATAGCTGGGAAAGGGCATTCTGGTATACCACACTCTGCAGTGAGGACGACAAACACATAGAATTAGAATACTATCCAGTATTTTAACTACAGCTAACTACGTAGTTCAGCTAGAAGGAAAGCACTTCCAATAAGTAAGTAAACCATTACTTATTGATATTGATTAGTGGGAAAACACTATAGTAACAATGAAATGCGGATATCAAGGGATTCTTTATTCAATATTCATGCAATACCACGTGACACAAGTAATAAGTTTATACAATGTTAACTTATACATACATACCAAAATCTGTTAGTCATTTGTGGTCATGCACTTCTGATGGAGGAACTTAAAAAGTTACATCAATTTGATACAATTGACCAGTGCTTATATAAGTTACGACACAACAGTCCAGCTTGGCGATTTTTATGTATCAGCTCTAATTTTCATCATGGATTCAATGAAAGATGAAAATATCAAGATAGACGAAAAACCGAAAGTTGATATTCATATTTCCCGTGCAGATGAACTGATACAAAACGACAGAATTGCATTTTCGCCAAAACTAGGAACTTTTACAATCAAAGGTACAGACGATAAACCCAGAGTTGTCACCCTATTCCCAGAAAATTGTTCTTGTACTGTAAAAATTGTAACCATATTATGGCAGTTAAAAATCACTTGGCATGGAAATAAAACAAAAACCAATTCCAAACTTGACAAGTATAAAATTCCAAGATAGCAAAAAAAAAAGCTGGCAGAAAACGTCCAAGACCAGGCGACTTCGATTATGTGTTGGAAAAAGCCGTGACTGACAGAATGACAGATAATATGGATGAAAATCCCGTGACGGATAATATGGATGAAAATCCCGTGACGACAGAAAATGAAAAAGGCGAAAATCCCGTGACAGACGATGTCACGGGTTTTCTGACACATGAAAAATCCGTGACTGATTGTGTTATGGAAACGACACCCGTGACAGACACGCCACAATTTTCTATCATTATAGAAGGCACAGAACCTGGACAGCCAGTTGGGTCAAACACGTCTGTCAGTGGTCCGGATTGGCTAGAAATTGGAAATATAAAACTTAAGGACGAAGAAATAAATATACTTTTTTCTCCAACTGAGTGGCTTAATGATCGTATTATAGACGCAGCTATGATTCTGCTGAAGAAACAATATCCTCATATATGGGGCTTTGACAGTTGTTTAAACGCGATCAATTTAACCTTTCCCCGTGCATATGGTAATTTTATCCAGATTGTTAACAGGACTTCGGAACACGGTGGATCCCACTGGCTTACTTTGTCAAACATGAAAACGAACAGTAAATCAGAAATAAAAATATTTGATTCCAGCTTCACATCTTTAAGTTTTCCAGTACAACAAGTGGTGTGTAATTTGCTCAAGAAGGATACCCCTCCAAAGAAATCGGACACAATTTTGTTGAAATTTATGGACTGTGCTTTTCAGGAAAACGGAAACGACTGCGGTCTGTATGAAAAAGGTAAACTAACACCATTTCCTGCCGGGTCTAGGACTCTTGAGCACGCAAGTGGTGTTAGATACTCAAGTACTTTGTACGTGTAGAATCACCTAAAACCCGTGACAATCTTGAATTCCGTGATGTCCGTGACGGCATAAATCCATGACATACACCTAATATCCGTGACAAATTGAATTTTTCGTGACGGGCTACTAAACCCCGTGACGCTATCTATTTTTAGAAAAACGATCGTATTCGGCAAACTACGGAATGCTCCGCATAACAATTGACGGACAGGACCCGATGATCTACGGAACATTTCGTAGGTTTCCGATGATTAGTTTCTTTATATTTGGTTCAACGTTACAATGACCACAAATTCGTGATGATTGACATTTTTTTATTAACAATTATAACAGTAACAAATATTCTCTTATAATCATAAACATACGGCATTTAGCACAGTGCAAACTGGTTCACTGCTTAGCCACCAAATGTTATCTGGAGCGTTCATAAAGAACTTGCAGTTGAAAATTATATGATATTTGATTTAATTATAATCATAGTCTTATTGCTTTTGAAAACATGTAAAAAAATAAAATAAAATAGAAAAAGTAAATAATAGAATGAATATGGAAACTGACCATGTAATTTGTTTAAAGCAAATGGGTTGGACCACAAGTTTTACCAGAATTAATGACGACCCTTCCCTAACAAAATTAAGTGACAGATTGTTCAGTTCTTAGTTCGTAATTTATGTGCAATATTCGACCATACCAAATGAATGAGGAAAAGAAAACAAGAAAAAAAAACAAAGAAAGTTGTACATAAAGCAAGCACTAAAGAATTTATATTTATAAAATAAGAACTAAATATGAGTGAAAATATTTTCTAAAAACAAAACAACAAAATAAAACAAGAAAAAAAACTAAAAACCAGGCGGGAAAGTGATAATTTAGTAAGTTCTGATTTCAGTTAAAACGATTGCTTTCTATATACAATCTCGAATATAACCAACAATGAAGCCATTGATTTCTTGTGATAGGTTATCGTATCCAAAAAGCAATTTTTACACTGAAGGGATGGTAACAATTTGACGAGTATCAATGAATAACTATTGACGTTTGCTGAGAAAAGAGTGGACATTTGAAAAAGAAGCGTTCCGCTTCTTCTGTGATATATTCACAGTTACACATTTGATCTTCACGTAAACGGTTGTAAAATAAGTCTGAATTAATATTGCTACATTTCTTTCGTATTCTTGCATGATGGACCTGAGAAAATCTGTCACCAGAAAGGTAAAAAGAAGGAAATCTGGGCGGTTTGAATTTTTGTTTTAAGTTAAATTCAAAGGCTGATAAAGTGTCCGTATTGCAGAAACCTGTGTCTAGGTCATTCCAAAGTTTTACAGATGACGATATTATAGATTTAGCATAGATTTCAAGCCGGCGTGCCATTGTAGCATACCCTACATTTTGCCTGAAAGCATAGGTATTGGTTCCTAATACAGTACAGGGAAACTGCTGAGAGCGATAACTAGGTAATTCGCCGCGGTTATATTTACAAATCAAAATTAATTTTTGCTTATGTCTGTTGTCGGATAATGAAACCCACCCTATTTCTCGAAGCAATATTTCTATTAATACAGATCTCGTTTAACCTGTTACTATATGCACCGCGTCATACTAGATTTTGTCAAATAAAACCTTTTCATAAACCGTATAGCTATCACAGACAATCGATGTTTATTCAATAATTGTCCTATTGTCAGAAATGTATATCTGATTAAAAGTTTTTCTTTTAAGTTTAAACTTTAACATTCTTAATGCTCCTAAAACTCTCGATGCTGATGTAGTTATATTAGATATAAAAAAATATGTTAGTGCAAGGAGCCATCTTTGATAAATGTAACACCTAGCTGTTTTAACATATCTATAATGTCTATAAACATAGGTTAAACGTGTGTTCTCAAAATAAAGTGTAGGCAAAAATTCAGATTTTGTTTCGCAAGTGAAAGCAATAATACATTGGTTTTGGCCGGATTAGTGTAAATAGACATTGTTTTGTCCAATGTGATACGATATTTAAGTCATAACAGACAACGAATAGTCGTCAGCAAAGAAACATGTTACACTAGACAGGGAATCAGCAATATCATTTACGTAAACAAGAAACAACAAGTGAATGAAGTATTGCCATGCAATACAAAGTTCCCAACTAGAAGACACCATATTTTCTCTACTGCAGTATAACATAATGAACTGATATCTGTCAATAATGTATAAACAATATTGTACTATATATACAATATGTTATAACAAAACACTTGGATTAAAATTTGTATATATAAAAACCTATAGTTGTTTTCATATAGCATTTTTTGCTATTATCAAAAAGGTATGATATAAGTTATTTATAGTAAAAAAAAAAAGTCTATATAAGTCCACACAAAACTCTTGACCAGGTAGAGATAGATCAAAATACACCTAAAATTGGATGTAACATGCATGTTGTACCACAGAAAACTGGTCTCAATTTTTCCCTACGGCCTGTAATAAATAAGTTACAATATATGCTATCTATAGTAAAAACAAAGGGACATAATTCTAAAAAAAGAGTGCCTTATGGTGGTGAACATTTATGCCAAGTTACACCAAAATCCCTCTATGCATAAGGAAGAAATGCTCCAGACAAAGTCATTCTTGAATTTGGCATTTAACCTCTAAGTGTGACCTTGACCTTAGACCTAGGGACCTGGTTCTTGCGCACAACAATCCGTCTCATGGTAGTGAACATTTATGCCAAGTTACATCAAAATCCCTCCATGCATGAAGAAGAAGTGTTCCAGACAAAGTCATTCTTGTATCTGACATTTGGCCTCTATGTGTGACCTTGACCTTCAACCTAGGGACCAGGTTCTTGCGCTCGACACTCCGTCTTATAGTGATGAACATTTGTGCTAAGTAATATTCAAATCCTGTTTTGCATGACAAAGTTATACACCGGACAGGGAAAATGTCCCATTGACCTTTAATCGCCAAGTGTGACCTTGACCTTTAAGCTAGGGTTTCGGGTTTTGCGCATGACACGTAGTCTCATCATGGGGAACATTTTTGCCAAGTAATATTAAAATCCCTTGATGGATGACAGAGTTCTGGACCAGACAGGAAAAAAACCTATTGACATTTGACCTCCAATTGTGACCTTGACCTTTGAGCTAGGCGTCCGGTTTAGCGCTTGACACGTCATCTCACCATGGGGAACATTTGTGCCAAGTAATATTAAAATACCTTTATGGACTGTTGAGTTATGGACCGGACACGAAACAGACCCTGTTCATGCCATGTTAACATTTGACTGCCAAGTGTGACCTTGACCTTTGAGCTAGGGGTCTGAAAGTTGTGCATGACACATCGTCTTATTATGAGGTACATTTGTGCCAAGTAATAAAATCCCTTCATGGATGGCAGAGTTATGGACCGGAGAGGAAAAAGGCCCTGTTGACCTTTGACCTCCAATTGTGACCTTGACCTTTGAGCTAGGGGTCCGGGTTTTGCGCATGATACGTCGTCTCATCATGGGGAACATTTGTGCCAAGTAATATTAAAATCCCTTGATGGATGACAGAGTTCTGGACCGGACAGAAAAAAAACATATTGACATTTGACCTCCAATTGTGACATTGACCTTTGAGCTAGGCGTCCGGGTTTAGCGCTTGACACGTCATCTCACCATGGGAACATTTGTGCCAAGTAATATTAAAATACCTTTATGGATTGTAGAGTTATGGACCGGACACGAAACAGACCCTGTTCATGCCATGTTAACATTTGACTGCCAAGTGTGACCTTGACCTTTGAGCTAGGGGTCTGAAAGTTGTGCATGACACATCGTCTTATTATGAGGTACATTTGTGCCAAGTAATAAAATCCCTTCATGGATGGCAGAGTTATGGACCGGAGAGGAAAAAGGCCCTGTTGACCTTTGACCTCCAATTGTGACCTTGACCTTTGAGCTAGGGGTCCGGGTTTTGCGCATGACACGTCGTCTCATCATGGGGAACATTTGTGCCAAGTAATATTAACATCCCTTGATGGATGACAGAGTTCTGGACCAGACAGGAAAAAACCCATATTGACCTTTGACCTCCGATTGTGACCTTGACCTTTGAGCTAGGCGTCCGGGTTTAGCGCTTGACACGTCATCTCACCATGGGAACATTTGTGCCAAGTAATATTAAAATACCTTTATGGGTTCTAGAGTTATGGACCGGACACGAAACAGACCCTGTTCATGCCATGTTAACATTTGACTGCCAAGTGTGACCTTGACCTTTGAGCTAGGGGTCTGAAAGTTGTGCATGACACATCGGCTTATTATGAGGTACATTTGTGCCAAGTAATAAAATCCCTTCATGGATGGCAGAGTTATGGACCGGACAGGAAAAAGGCCCTGTTGACCTTTGACCTCCGATTGTGACCTTGACCTTTGAGCTAGGGGTCCGGGTTTTGCGCATGACACGTCGTCTCATCATGGGGAACATTTGTGCCAAGTAATATTAAAATCTCTTCATGAATGACAGAGTTATGGGCCGGACACGAAATTGCGAAGGGACGGAAGGACGCACGGACACACAGACGGACGGACGGATTCCGGGGGTAAAACATAATACGTCCCTTCGGGCGTATAAAAATAAATATGAGAGACTATTTAGTAAAACGGCTGACAAACTGTTAACTTAGACGTTATATACAAGGGAAGGTAAACAAACACATTTAATGCCAAGATATGTATCACAGTAGCCTCTCTTGTAATTAAGTTGGATGTAGTCATTATAGAAGAAATAATTGAGGCTAAAAGTTAAATCTACGCCGCCTCATGACCGCATTATTGCAAAAATGACGATTGTGTGGGAACCTAACAAATGTGAAAACTTGCCAGTTTTATCTAATCATAAACTTTTGATCCTCGTTGCATGTTGTAATAAACAACTTCTCTCAGATTATGTAAAGGGCATTTTAATAGTGCATGAGATTTTTTTGTTTCTTTACTCCAGGTCTGATTGCTCGGATCTGCTCGTTTCATTTCTTAAGGAGCGGTATCACATCTAAACTTAGCATAATCACAACGATGGCCTCTTGGTATAAGTATTAAAACGTATGGCACAGTGATGTATTCTCATTTGAACGTAATATTTGTCCGTTATTCGTTCCCTCTTTGACTATTTGTAGGAGTGATAGTTGTGGGAATACAATGTTGCCATTTACAGAATTCAGACTTCTGTAATATGCTTGCGGTTTAACCTTTACAAGGTCATTATCAACATTGTTTTAGTCTTGATACATACCCTGAAATCCCGAAAATAAGCCGCGGCTTATTTTAAAGTTTCGTAAGGATTTGATGGCTTATTGTCGAGACCGGCTTATTTTTGAATCCGGCGAACTTTTGAGTACACCTATTCAGTAACGGTTTAAAAACCGGCATGTTTTCGAGTACCGAAGTACTTAAGATACGGTTGTCATATTTTTGCTTTTTAGAAAAAACATCGAAGTCGGTAAACACTTATTCTTCTGACATATCTGTTATGTTACAATTTGGTACAATTTTTCATTGAAACTAATCCGATGCAAACAGACAATTACCCATTTAAAAGTTTTGTCTGGCCTAACAAAAAAATACCGCCCAACAGGTATGAATAACTTACACAATATGTGATAAACACTGCATTGTGTTATAAGTATCCGTCATTTTAATTAATAGAAATTACGTGACAAGAATTTTTGAGACAGGAATGTTATTGCTTTTAAAGTTTTAATTTGTCCAGGGTTTTAAAAATCAGCACAACTTGCATTGTTTTAAGTGTTTTTATTCCAATATATGTTTTTATTGCTATTACATTTGGAAATAAATCTGCTATGTACACGTTGGTAACTTTTGCTATCTTATATGGTGACCTAACAAAGTCATTGATACTATTACTGTTACAAAAAATTGAACGGCTTATTTTTGAGTGCGGCTTATTTTTGAGTGCGGCTTATTTATAAGCCCTTTTTGCCTGTAGTGAAATGGTGACTTATTTTCGAGACCGGCTTAATTTCAAAACCGGCTTATTTTCGGGATTTCGGGGTATTTCCAGTACCAGCTACAGTAATCCTTCAAAGCCAAAAGCTCAATCTTTTGCATATTGCATTTAACACAAAAACAGACCATTCAAATATTTTTGTTTGTTCTTGCAATTTTAATTGTATTCAGTCTGTACTATTGGACTTGTATCTGAAATCCATAAGAGCTCTAAAATCGACAACCCCAACTCTAGTAAGTGACAAATATATCAGTTAGAGATCTAACAGTTGCTACTTTAATTGTATTTGTTAGACTTGTCAAAAACGGTCCATTCCCATAGTAACTGAGCTTTGACCACACCCGTTAGAGGTTGTGGTGCCCTTTTTGTTCCAGTGAGCCTTCTTGGCCTAGCTGCCCCTGTGTCAATTTTAAAGGCCATAACTGCTGCCTCTAAAGTGTTCAAACTTTCATAGGTGACAAGTGTGATTTAATCAGGGGTCATAACTGTTATGTTATTATAATATGGACAATTAACACTACTAATCCTGAGTATTTTCGAATTTGCCGAGATCTTATGTGAAAATACATTCTTTGCAGGTTTCATTATTATTGCTCACGAAATGATACTGAACATGGCTGCTTCTACTTGATCTCTGCCCTTGTTCTTATGGGTTAAATATATAAAAAAAAAAAAAACGTTTCGGACAAAGGGTGCTGTTTCGTGCTCAGGTAAGCTGAAAATTATGAAACTGAAGTGAGCTTTCTTACAGATTTTATTAAGATATGACCAATAGTGAGAAGAAGGATTACAATGTCATGTGGATAAATTAACTTCAGTTATTGTGATATCATCATATACATTTACTTGCTATGTAAATGCAATATGACAATAGTACAGCAAAGTAATATTATAGCAAATATCACTAATTAACATTTTCAATATAAAGGTCAGTCATAAACCAACATAGTACAGCAATGCAATATAGCATGAATCACTAATTATCATAATACTCTAATGCAATATGAAGGACAGTCCCAAACCAAAATTGTGCAGCAATGCAATATAGCAAAGATCACTAAATAACATATTACTGAAATGCAATATAAAGGACAGTCCCAAACCAGCATAGTACAGCAATGCAATATAGTATAAATCACTAATTATCATATTACTGAAATGCAATATAAAGGACAGTCCCAAACCAACATAGTACAGCAATGCAATATAGTATAAATCACTAATTATCATATTACTGTAATGCAATATGAAGGACAGTCCCAAACCAAAATTGTACAGCAATGCAATATAGCAAAGATCACTAAATAACATATTACTGAAAGGCAATATAAAGGACAGTCACAAACCAGCATAGTACAGTAATGTCATATGGCAAACAGTCAGAGATGATCAAGATACTTTAAAATGTGTATGTATGTTTGTTTGTTTGCTTTTGTGTGTGTGTGTTTTTTACCTTCACATCGACACAGTTATATAACTGGTTATATAACTTTCAAGCTTTTGGTAGGGGAAGAGGTCAGGTGCCCCTTCGGGTGGGCCCTGTTTCAGGCTCGGACAGGCGCCCACCTTATCTTAAAACGGTAAAAGCCACACATGCAGTATATGTTAACTATTGATGTAAAATTTTTATAAGACGAAATTATTTTGTGATAATCTTATTCGTGTTTACAAATAGTATAAGATAAAAAAAAAAGCATCAGTATAAAAATGAGCTCCAGCGAAGTTTGAAATTTGATTTCTACAATTGAAATGACATGATATAAACGAAATACTTGTAACTCAGGTAAATCAAATATATATTTCACTCTTATGAAACAAGGCTGAAACAATAATGCATTCAAGAAAAGATATGTTGAGCTCATGCTTAAATAAAAAAATATCCTCTACTATAAATAGCTCTTCTTTATGTACTCTTATACATCTGAATAGCTAGTACACTTCATTTATATGAAGTTATAATACATGTATACATCTGAATATTCAGAGACGACACAGCATCTGCTGATTGTTGAACGTTTTTATTTCCTCGTCCATCTGTTTAAATGTTGCTAACCAGTCTTTGGCTTTGGAATGGCTTGAAGTTTTGAAAATAACCACGTCTTCAAGGGTTTTCACCAGGATATAAATCATTCCTGAAATAGTAACAATAGTATAAACAGAACCTTCCGTTGAAACTGTGAATATATAATAAATGTCGTTTTAGACTAAGTAATTGCTAGCAATTCGATAAGTAAAGAAGTATTACTTTTTGCTAATATTTTCTGCTTTGATATGCTACAAATATTTCTTTATATACAAATGTATCTTTAATTCTGTGTTGGCTTACAATACTCGGTGTTGTTATAATTGCTGGTCGTTCTAGATCATAAAGTACAGTGAATCTACTTTATAATACAATTCAGCTTAAGCTGGTGCTAGGGGGCGTGAGGAATGTTGCACATTTTTATACCTCTTAAAAGCATTTCAGCCGAGTCTGATATTATCTTACTGGGTTGTGTTCTAGGCTTCCAAAAGATTTTTTATTAGATTTGATTACCTTTAGTAGCAATTTGAATAATTTTCAGTTCTGTTTAAAGTCCAGACACGCTTATATTACTGCTCATTTTGTTCCAACTTATTACATTTTCTTAATATCAGACGTTTATACATATCTTACAGCGCACCTCTGTAGAGCAACATCACAAGTAAGTCTAGAATTCGTTTACAGTACAGGGGTTGTTGCTATGTAGAGACTAACATTTTAGGAAATACTACTTGGAAAGAAAATATGTGCCGCAGAGGTGAGGTGTCATTTACAGAGGTTAGATAATTTTACAGAGGGTACAACTCCGGAATTAAGTCAAATATTTCCAAGCCTAGATAATAGTTTCTTTTCTTAGTATTTGTAAATAAAATGGAACCCAAGCTATTTCAGTGAACTCTACGCAGTATGTGTGTATTATATATATTATAGACAAAAATGCTTTCGTCATGGAGTAAAGACTTTATGTATCATAGCAAACTCCATCTATCATACTCGAAAATATCAACCGATATAAAATCGATTCATGTATCTTATTACTCATACGTTTTGAAAAGTTTGAGAATTTGACATTTATCTGGAGGTCAGTCAATTTCAAATATTTTTGTGTTGAGTCACACGTACACAACTTAGGCCATTTTGCAAATTTTCCAGCTTTTTGATGGTAAAGGGAGTCCGGTGGTGCTCCTCTATGCACTGCTTCAAGCATGGGCGGGCAGCTTAGTAGAACCACCGGCCTTCTGTGAATCAGCTGGATGACTTCTTTTACTACCCAAGCGAGGTTTCGAAACCGTATCAGTAATACCACAGTCACACATAGGGCGCGGATAGGTACGTTTAGCTACGGATAGAAACATAGTAATCCGTATCGATCCGTACCTGAGTCGTACGGATTGGTACGGATTGATACGGGTTACTACTTTAAGGTACGGCTCAGGTACGGATAGATACGGATCGATACGGATTACTACGTTTCTATCCGTGGCTAGACGTAGCCATCCACGCCGTATGTGTGACGGGGGTATAAGGGGCACGTGATTCGAAGTCAGTGACCTTAACCACTCGGCCACAGAGGCCTCCTTTTAAAAAATTAGATATTGTATGTAAGCTTCATGTTACGTGTAACCTTTATTATGAATTAGAACTATTCATGGAATTTTCCTATTACAATTATACTTATAGCAACATCCCTGGCCCCTGACAAACGAAAATGCTGAGGTAAATCGTACCATTTAATCTCTTGATTTCAACTTCAGAAATATTGTGGCCATACAAAGTCTTTTTCTTCTTCCCTCGTCCCCAAATCAGCTGCAAAACAGCATTGTTTTCGCTGAATACATGTTTCACTAGCTTTAACTTCACCGAATGCTCCCATCCTTGTTTCGTTTGTTTTGTGAATACATCTGTTAATTTTCAAAACATATGAATTTAAACTCGTAAAATAGTTCATAGACCGGTCTATTATCAAAACTAAATTTAGATTTATTTATATCTTAAATTTAACAGGTAGTCCCATATTTATAAAGCATTTAAGTAGTAAAATATCAGTAAGGTCATAATTGAAGATTATGAGCTTAGTGATAAAACAATTACCTGTCTTGCAGTGCAACGTTGCTAACAGTTAATTTTAAGGTATAAACCAAAATGATTCTTGAGGTGTGAGACTGATTCCCAAACTAGTTTATAATAGGAGACCAAGGAGTCGTGATATCTTTTTTCCTTTACAGCTTGATATTATGTAAAGTGTTTAAAAATATTTTAAACCTATGGTTGGCGTTGGGAAAGTATTGATTTATCTCTTCTGCTTTTTAATATTTTACAAAAAATGTCTAAGAACAAAGATAGATACTTAATAGAACATTGAATAATATTGATATGTAAACACTACCAGGTCAGTTCTAACAAAAAGCGTTCCTATATTTTCTATTTAGCCTTTGTAGATATCAAAGATTCGTTTACTTACCCTCTCGTATGACATTTTGGTTGGTTCGACTGCATTGTGATTGCTTTTCCTTCCATATACTTTCGGTGTTATCTGTTTTTCTCAGTTTATCATTCGCCAAACAACTGACGTGTCTTGAGCTATCGTCTTTCAAAATATGACTTTTGACAACACTGTTTGAATTGTCAAGAAATGACTTTACTTCTTCTTGTGGAAACTCTATAAATTTCCACATCAGATCAAGCATCCGATCAAGCATCTGTCTTGCATTACTTTTTGTGATTGCTTTCCCGTTATATCCAAACTCTAAAATGACGACATTTTGTTGCGTGTCATACACTATGTGCAATGTTGTTTCGTAGACATGTCTCTTGTAATAAAATTTTCCTAATCTTATTTCAATACCTTCACGTTCGAATGAAGCATTCAGGTTTGTCATATTCTCCATAATGAGTCTGTGTCGTCCAATGTGCTTCACCAGTTCCTTTGACTGCATTTCTTTTTCTATAAGCTCATATGGGTATGCACCATGTTGTGTCATTTTGTTTAAGTGAGCAGAGCTTTTCTTGACATATACCGATACAGTACTCATCTCCCTCAAGTCGCCGATGATTGGTATCGCATTTGAACACCTTGTTATGACAGATTTAAGCTGTGGTACGTGACCTCTCATATCAGTATTAGTGACCACAGGTATCAAATATTTCCCGGTCTTTTCGTGCAGGAGAATCATGTATATAGATATGACAAAGTGATACATTGAAACTCCTTCTGCTTTGATGTAATCCATTATTTCATGTACGAGGTTTGGTGGTAGCTTTTGGGATTCATTTTCCCAATGTTGTTCGTCTAGTTCCATGTTTATGTCGTCAGCAAGTGTAAACGGCTTTATGTTTTGTTTCAGTTGAACTTTCCAGAATGTTTTAAGAGTACTCATGCGTGGCAAAATTGCTTTTCGTACAACTTCTGCGGGTACAATGCTTTCGTCTTTTACAGGCAATTCTCTATG
The DNA here is from genome assembly GCF_021730395.1 of Mercenaria mercenaria. NCBI lineage: Eukaryota > Metazoa > Mollusca > Bivalvia > Venerida > Veneridae > Mercenaria > Mercenaria mercenaria. Next base: position 87,212,119 of record NC_069365.1, read on the forward strand.
CTGTATATAACATGTGGCAATATCACTGATTTCCCGAAAAAGAATTATTATTCCCGACAAATCTCCTACAACAGCATGGACGAACATTCGGACACGAACTGTTCCTTTTTCAAATGCGATCAAAACTCGGATGGGCAACTCTTTCGTTATGTCCATATGCATTTTGTCCCTTTCATCTTCAGCATTTTCTGTACATATACTGTTGAATTCCACCTCTTCTATATCTATATCGACTAACTGACCATCAAGTAAGGCGGACTGATATGATCCATTTCCGTTTATGTTATAAATACGACGAAGGTCAGGATTTATTTTAATCAGATGGTTCACCACAACTTTCCAGTCACGTTTCTTTAGAAAAACTCCTTTTATTTCGAAGTCAGCCTGTCTCAGAATATTTCGACTGAACGGATCTTTTACAAAATCATCCATCAAGCTTTTCTGCATAAAAGTAACATTTCCTTGTAAATACTTTTGAAGGTTTTCATCAGCTTGCTCTGTTTTGTTGTGACCCAAATCTGTTCTCATTTGAATACGAGTAAGTATATAACGCATTAGAACTCCTAGAGAGGTTGACTCAACAAACAGAATTTCAATAGGAATTCTTACATTGGTTTCATCAAAGACAGAACTTGAAAAGTTCATGGCAGCCATTGAATCAATACCCAGGTTTACAATTGTTGTACTTTCACACAATGTACTTTCATCTACCACAAATGCTTCCACAATTTTGGACTTCACCAGATTGTAAACTATCTGTTCTTGCTCCTTTGAGTTTCTGTTGTCAAAATCGCATAAAGTAAAATTCGTATCAGTTTCCTTATTTTTTCTTGTAGCGGTAGGTAACTTCTTCAATATTTCTCGAAATTTTGTAGGATTCGTACCCACGATTGGATTCTCCTGCATCTTGAGCCAGTCGAACTTTCCAAACATTACCTGTACTTGATTTTTCATCACCGCCTGCATGAAACAAATCTTTATTTCTTCGATACTTAAAAAGTAGAATCCTTGGATTCGTAGGTAGTTTTGCAACTCTGTGTTCTCCATTGCCATACCAAGAGACAAAGTACTCCAATTAATACTCTGTCCACACAATCCCAAACCTCGGCGATAATGAGCAAAAGAATCTTGGAACGAGTTTCCTGCAGCATAATTGCATTGTCCTTGGTTACCAAAGACAGAAACTACAGATGAGTGCATTATGAAGAAATCAAGTGGCATACTTAATGTTACATAATGTAGATTCCATGTACCTAACACCTTAGGTAATAGCACCTTTTTAACATCTGTTTCGGACATATTTTTCAAATATTTGTCGCACGTTACTCCTCCCCCGTGGAGTACCCCTCTTATATTGATATCTCTGCCAATTATGTTCCTAAGATTTTCCATTCCTTTCTTCAGTTGTTTCAAATCGGTTATATCAACTTGTATGGGTATGATTTGACAGGAGTATAATTTCACAACCTTCTCTATTTCATTTTCCCTGTCTTTGTCTGGAAGACGTCTTGATAGTGTAGCGATGTACTTTGCGCCGAGACTTGCAATCAACTGGACAAGCTCCCATCCTAGTCCTGTAAGACCTCCAACGACAATGTAACAACCATTTGTCCTGAATACATTTTCTTCAGATACTTTCAAGGGAACAGAAGCTTTTCCATCGTCGTCTCGAAGTATAAAGACCGAATATGGAAGGCAAAATATACCTTTTTCTCTGTTATTGGTGTCTCCCGGCTCAGGCTGCTCAAAGCAATATACAGCATTTTTTTCAATAGATTTAAAGCTGCTATAAACTTTTGGTACTTTTTCTGTCAATTCAGAAAGTGAAAACATGTCCTCTGCCTTTAGAATATGAAGTAAAATATTTTCTCTCCTTAATTTCATCAGCATTTTCTGTTCCTTAGAAAAGAAACATTCCATGCTAACAATTCTTTGTAGTACCGAAAATCGTTTTGTGATCGCCTCTAACTTGTCACAAGTAAGTTTTGCTAGAATAATGACAGTCCGTATGTTCTGAGGACCATTTTTGAAACGGTCAGCAAATTCGTCGGAAGTTTCAATAATCAGTGAAGTTGATGTCCTTGTAGAGAACAAATGCTTCAACAGTTGCACACAGAGTCTCGACTCATCGTCAACAATACAAGTTACACTAGAGGAATTCTTGCAGGTATCAACAATATTCAAGAGTATTACTCCAACAGTAATCATTCCTGGGACATAGAATTGCAAGTCGTCAATATCAAAACTACATTTTAAAGGAACTGAGATAACAGCCGATACGCACACAGGAAAACAAAACCCAGTATTATTTTGGTTGGCACTGGGTTTGCTACAGCAGTATTTGCTTCCAACACCTTCAATACATATGACTGGATATCCACTTTTTTCTTCGGTAATGATATTTTCGTCATCACTGGCTAATTTCGGTGAAAAAAGAAATAGTGAAGAATCATGGAGACATAATTCTTTCAAACGGATTTTACACGGCTTAGGTATTTGCATTTCAGCATCTTCTGATGATCTCATGTCTAAGTATGGATGTTTAATACAGCGTGGAGATAACGACTTGAGAACAACTTTCTCTGTCATTACAGGGTGTATTTCCCTCCGTGTTAAAAGTTCCTGATCATTTGTTTCTGTGATCACAGAATGGTAAACCTTTCCATTTTCTATCAAATATTCATTGCCAACAAGTGTAACATGTTTCAGGATTGTATGCAACAGGCCTGTATTCTCTCCAGTAAATGTCATATCAATCAGCTTGATTTCCCTATAAGCTCCCTCGGCGACTGCCGATCTGACCATACCCCATAATTCTGCTCCACAAACATTTGTTGTCTTTTGATGACGACCCATAACATTTTCGGTTACTACAAAAATCGGTATTTCTAGTTCTTGTTCCCGCAGGACACTGATAATAACAGACAAATTCATAAATGACTTTTGGATATATTCAAATAGAACTATACCATCCCTCGTAGTTTCTTCGATGTGGTATAATGGTGCAAATATTACTGCGTCCGACTTGTGCATGTTACTTAAGCCGTGACGGAACATACCCTCTTTTCCGATACTAATGAAATTCATACTTTCGTCTGGTAAAGGTTTGTAGAAAGACAGAAATCTTTCTGAAGCAAACACTGTAGCGGTGGTTTTCGCTAACTTCTCTTTTCTTTGACTGATAAATGCAAACAATTTTGTTTCTTGCCATGTCACACAGTACTGCATGTTTTGCAGATTATCCGATCCATCTGTCATTATTCTGATATAGAAATCATAAGCTTCCGCTAAAACCTGTCCATCTGGACATAACAGAAAAAGGTTGTAATAGTTTCCAGTTGATGATGATTTTACAAGTGTAGTGTATCCAAACATACGACTCTGGGGGGTTCTGTTTATTACAAAAGAAGCAACCCCTTTGGGTAGGGCTGGTCGATCAAAACCAGCTGTGCCCAGTAAAACAGCAGTTTGAAACATACCATCAATTACAGATGGATGCATATGCGTTGCCTTTCTATGTCTCATGACAGATTCCGGTATTCTGTATTCTACGATGCACTCGGTCGAAGACGACCATGACTGGTCTATGACACGTAGAGTTTCTCCGTATTGAAAATGGAGATGGTTTAAGCATCCGTAGTTTTCTTCTCTTGTCCTATGCTTTTTACATCTGTCTTTTATTGTTTCTATGTTTAACCTCTTTTTTACCTGCTCTGTACGTGGGGTGATGTTCCCTTTACAAAGCATTTTCTCATTTTGTCTGATGTAATACTGATATCCATTGTGTTCGTTGTTTTCTACTTCGACATCTACCACACACTGTTTCTCGTTTTTAGGCATAAGTGTATTCACAAATTCTAGGGATACACTTACTTCATAAACGTTTAATGGTGACATTTGATGAGCAATCTCGAACGCAGTTTCGACGTATGTTGCACCAGGTACAAGTACGTTGTTATACATGTAATGATCATATACAAACGGCGACGTCTCTTTGTCTATTTGTAGTTGAAAGCCTGCTTTGCCAGCATCAGCATGTTGTCTTATAAATAGGTGTGACTCGGGGCTTTTGGTAATACCTTTCAATAGGCGTTGTTTCCCTTCTGGAATATTAAGTTGTTTTGTTTTCTGGAAGACATGTCTTGGAATTGATACGATATTACCATCAGGAGGCACAACTCTTTCCCATTTTATATCAGCACCATGCTCCAAAAGACTTCTCAAGGATGAGTAAATACTTTGGCATTCTTTATATGCGTTCATTGAAGGGAGGGTTTTTCCTTTTACATTTTCGCCTAAGATATTCATCAAATGAGCTCGAACGACTTGTCTTGGTCCAATTTCTACAAACAAATTAGTGGCATTGTGATCTAAAGACAGACGAATGGCATTCATAAATAGGACCGGCTTTCGAATGTTTTCAGCCCAATATTTTCCAGTCTGAAACTCATCGTACTCAGCAAGCTGCCCTGTTACAGTCGAATAATGGTCTACAGTTCTTTTTCCTTTCTCGATCCCTTTTAATTCGTTCTCAATCTTTATGGTACAGGGTTCCATGTGGTGGCTGTGATAGGCACATTGAACAGGTAGGGGCGTGATCATTATTCCTGCATTTTCCTTTTTATTCATTTCCTCCAAATCTGTTTTGATCTTTTCCATTGCATCTTCGTCACCGGAAAGTGTACATGACACTGGACTGTTATACACAGCTATGATTACACGATGGCTGTACTTTTTACAAAGTGATTCTAAAGTATCAACGGAAATATTTCCTGCTACCATCATTTTACCGCCTGTCATTTCCGATAAAATCTTTGATCGATAGTATATCACCTGGATGGCATCTTTCAAATTTAGCGCCCCTGAAGCATACGCTGCAGCAACCTCTCCAACAGACTGACCTATAACTGCTTGAGGACAAATTCCCCAACTTTTCCACAACTCGAACAATGCTACCTGTGTGCAAAAAATTGCAATATGGTTTATGAATGGGTCACTGTAGTCTGTGTCGTTTTGAAACATTTCTGCAATACTCGATCCGGCTAATGGTTTTAGTATTTCATCAATATTACTAACGGTCTTCTTGAATACACTCTGTGTTTTCATCATCTCCATACACATTCCTTTCCAGGTCGTTCCAACTCCACAAAACACAAATATGATGCGTACCTTTTCCCCTGCCGCAGTCTCATCTATTTGTGTCAATTTCTGCTTTGTATTTTGCAGAATCTCGTCTGCAGTTTTTCCGAAAATTAATGTTCGGTAAGTAAAATGGTCTCGGTGAAAAACAGATGTAAACGATACATCATTTAGTGAAATATCATGCTTTCTTATTTCAAAATCTTCCGCAAACACTTCCATTTTACGCTTCAGTGAAGTTTTGTTCAGATCTGAGAGAGAGATAATTTTATATGCGTTCTCAGTATTGTTATCATACGGTTTCTGTATTGTCTGGATAGGAAGCCTTTTCTGAATAACGACAGCATGCGTATTGGAACCCCCAAAACCAAAGCAGTTTACGCAACAAATCCTGTCTCCTTGTTTGTTTGGGTTCCACTCCGATACTTGCAAAGATATATCAAGACCGTGCTCATCTAAGATTATTTTCCTGTTGACGTTCGACTTATCTTTCTCTACGTGTAGGCTTGGTACGAACTTACCATATTTCATCATTAGAAGTACCTTAATGAGCGCCGCTATGCCAGCGGCAGATTCAAGATGACCAATGTTAGACTTTACAGATCCAATTAATATGGTTGATGTATTATTGACTTTGTTTGACAATGGAATTTCATTTTCGTCATTAATATCTGTGTCCGTTTTGTCATGCTGCTGTTTCTGTCTATATGACTGTATGAACTTGCCAATAGCATTGATCTCTGTGGGATCTCCAATCGAAGTACCTGTACCTGTAATCAATATTTTAGGTTCTAACTCCTTCCTCAGTAGTCTAAGCAGGTTGCCGTCATTGAAAGTATTACCAAATAACATTACATTTACTTCCTTATCAGGATTAAAATTTAATGCGGAGCAATTTACTGGACAAACAAAGTTCGATTATCAGAGTATTCTTGTCATATACATTCCAACAACAAAAAAAGAATGTTTGTATCACTATTGGTAACCTGTAATGTTTTCTAATATAAACCGAATTCTTTCTTTATGATGTCAGTTTACCACTTTGATATGAAATAATTGTGGTTTGTAAAAGACAAAGATGTTAAAGTACTACCATGTGCCTCTATATACTGAAGACTGATGGGATCCAGATTGTATTGGGAGTATACTTTCTTCATTAGTTTTTCTTGCTGCTCACCAGAAGGAGCTGTGATTGGTTGTGCTGTGTGTCCATCTTGATTACTTCCGGTTTTGATAATTCCCCAGATCTTATTTCTGTCATGTAACGCCTACATATATATTTAAGAAGACACTGGTGTAAAACAGTTACAAAACTATAGGTAAACAATTTTGAGTCAATTCAAATAGAAGATTTTGGTTATTAGATATATTTTCAAGATAATGAAAAAGGCTTTAAGCTTTTAAATATGCAAAATATATCTTATTTTGAAATTATGTACAGTTATATAATATCCTTTTCTTTTAGTTAGATGAAATGTTGGAATTTCAAATTAAAATTATATTCAAGATAACCCATTTGGACAAATTTATATCATCATAACGCGACACACACATTCACCAGCATTGCAAATCAGCATTACAAATTTCGACAGGCACCTGCTTGTATGACTTTATGATAACGATACCACACCCTTCTCCTCGAGCATATCCGTCAGCCGTATCGCAGAAACTCTGACATTGGCCGGTAGGGGACAACATCTTCGCCTTACAAAGTGTCATAAACTGATCGGGCGTCAACATTAGGCTTACACCACCACAGACAGCCATTTCACAGTCACCTTAAGTAAAACATAGATGTGATTGGTTTGCTTTAGTGGATAAGTACATTTGTGAAAACAGTTTCCGTTGCCGCAGCTTTAACAGATTTAACTCACAACATACTTGATATATATTTTCTGTCGTAAGGCATAAACACTTGTTCGTAGTTTTACTAGCCAGAATCACCATTGTTACGATTAAAACATAAGTGAGCCGTTATATTTCAGAACAGGACAAATTAATTGAGTCTTATGTTTATAACTTCGTGAGGGTAAGTCTCGAAAAACTATCTTGTTTGATATTCAATATTTTTATAGTTATTTACTTCTTGTACCCAGACTTTTGAAAGGCACTGTATACCTAGCGTGTCATTTAACTGGAATGATTTTGTCTTGGGTTTACAAAAGCATTTCAAAATTCGACAGGCACCTGCTTGTATGACTTTATGATAACGATACCACACCCTTCTCCTCGAGCATATCCGTCAGCCGTATCGCCATTGTTACGATTAAAACATAAGTGATCCGTTATATTTCAGAACAGGACAACGTGATCATGGAGAATGTAAAAGATATGATTTCAAATGAGTTTATCTCTTATTAAACTGTATTCTCTGTTAGTAGCGTCTAAACGTTCCACAACTTCAACGCTCAAAAATATTTACATAACATGCCGCAAAAGCGTTTTAAATGCGCTTTCAAAACTGGAATTAAGCCAGTCATGTTATATGCGCATTGCAGATACTCATTACGTGGGCAACTACCTTGTAAATTAATTTGACTGAAATAAAATCCTGAAAACATAGTATATATTGCGTTATATGTTTTAGATTTTGTGGTATATTTGAAGGATTTATAGTATTTTAATATTGTCTGTATGTAGGTTTTAGTAAATGATAGATTCCTTTTGTGATTCTGACATGCTTTTTAAATACAAAATGTTTTAGGTTAATCATATTACCAGTGAGAATATTTAGGTTACCAGATTTTATCGCTTGACTTCCCAGATGTATAGCCATCATTGACGAAGAACATGCCGTATCAACAACCATGCACGGTCCATGTAAATCATATACGTATGAAACTCTAGCTGAAATAATAGTTGTGCTCATTCCTGTCGCAGAGTAACTACTGTCCTCTTTATGTTCAAAACCTGACATACCTTTATAATCGTCATTCATGACACCTGCAACATCATAATCTACTTAACCATAAGATAGATTAAGCATAAAAATGCAACAAAGGATCTTTTGTATTTAGAATGCAGATGTGACTGCGCATGTTGTTAATTTGAGGTCTTGCTGCATGATATGCAACATTTTATCTCATTTTTAATCAAGTTATAAAGTACATTGTATTTGCAATGTTTGTTCTATGAGGGAAAGCACAGGCAGCGAGAAATTCATCCTTACATTGTAAAATACATAATTTATGGGTTCTGAACTTAAGTTCGAGTTCTATTATGGTAGACTCTTAAAACGTTTTGCTAGAACAAATGAATGACATTTCCAAATATTTACAACGCAAGCTATGATTCTGAGACAATACAAACTCCACCAGTTAGTGGTTACTAAACTAAGATTTTTTTTTTTTTGCTTTACCAAGTTGAGGTGTTAGGCTCTTCCTAGTCACGTGTACAGGTTTTTCAGAATAGACATGCTTGACTAAGGGTATATTGCCAATTTATAAAAATAGGAAGCAAGTCCTTTACTTATAATTACACATATAATAGTTTCATCACATTTATCGTACTTTATGAACAGCTGCTAACTCACAATCTAACTGAACTACTACATTCGTTTAATTTCTTACACAGGAATTATGTATTCTATTCATATAATGGCAAAAACAAACATTTGAACATATTTATATCATAGCTTCAGCTTTCAGACGGGCAGTCAGTACCGTTTGGTTGACCGTAAAAATATCCCAGTACAAATACTCAGTGCTGTTTTTTTTACTTTTGGGATTATAACTCAAGCTGGTGCTAAGGGGTGTTAGGGATGTTGCACATTAATTATCTCTCATGAACAGAATTAATTAAACCGAGTCTGCTAAGGCTCTGCATGCTTGCAATCTATAACTCCGAAAGGATCTTTTTACAAATTTTATTTATAATTGCTTACCTATATAGACACCGGTCTGAGAGCCTTTCAGTTGTTGTCGAGTTATCCCTGCATCCTCTAATGCCATGTGAGTACAGTCCAGTACAAGTCTTTGTTGAGGGTCGACAGTGACAGCTTCATTGTCGCTTACGCCGAAGAATTTGTTGTCCCACTCATCATGTCTGCGAATAAAGTAACAAATAAGAACGAATCTGTATTTCGCACGTGTAATGTGATAAAGTAATACTCTGTTTTGTGATATTGCAATTAAAAAAACATTTAGTACACATTTGTTTAATGTTTGTGTAAATACATACTGTTATTTAATAATATTTTGTGGTAATATTACGGTGAAACTGGATGTCCTATAAAAGTAAGTAAAAATTCTACTGCAGACACAACCTCTTATAGGATTGTATTTTGAATATGGTTAACTTCTCACATTAACCTTTTAAACCAGTATTCTGTATATAATTCGTTCCACAGAAACTTTTAGCGTTCATTTTATATGAACCGAAAACGTAAAGGCGCCAAAATTATGATACCGAGTGATAACGTGCCGCTGTTTACACGGCACCCACAAAGAACGTCCGACTCCCTTAGATGACATCGCAGCCGTTTCGTGTGATAAACAGAATACCCAGGAAGCAGAAACTAATGTTAAATACAAAACTTGAAGACCAAAACTAAATCTGTCATCAAATCCCTTTATTACAGAAAATATATGGCTGAATACATTCATGCTGTTTTACCCTTTAATGAATCCTGCTTTCTTTACGTAGGTTTTCCCAGCCACATTTCTATCTTCGCTGTAAAATGTGTCATTATTCCACCTGTCCTTGGGTACTTCTATAATATGATTCTCGCCGTTAACCAGAACTCGCCAGAATTCTTCAGCATTATCGGCTCCAGGTACTCGACATCCGATTCCGATTATGGCGATATCGTCCACATCGTCCATTCCCTTTAGTCAAAACAAACTCATTCGAAAATGATTATAATGGATCGCACTATGTATCCATAGTGCGTAATGCGTCGTCGTCAACAATTTGACTGTTAACATGCTACAGGTCATAATGTTTTTTAATCCTCAAAGATGTTTGCCTAAATAATATCTCGAACAAGTTTGATCCTGGGTCGTCTTAGGTCAAAAAGGCTAATTAAGTCAAATTAAAGGAAAACCTTGTTAACAATCAGAAGCCAAATTTCTATTTGATCTTAACAAAACTTTGTAGAAATGAAAAACCAAAATTCTATACGAAATCCACATTTCCTTTGAATCAAAGTCATCTGAGGCCAGAAACAATGTCATAATCGAAAAAAAAAACACTAGAAGCCGCATTTTAGCATATGTTTATGAAACTGTCAGAATGTATATTAAAAATATTGGCCAAGTTTAAAAGTAGTTTAGCTAAGGTGAAAAATTACATCACTGTGTCAAATCATAGAAAATCATTGGTAACACTAAGAAGCACACTTCTTACCTAATCTTCATAAAATCTGGTCAAAATGTATGTCTGGATACGAATAAATGGGGCACGAATCTGGGACATCTTAGGTTAGAAACTGGGTCAATAACTCAAATGATAGACAGTTATTGTTTACACTCCATATATAGCATTTCATTCCCTGCATTCATGAAACCTTGTCCGAATTTTTGTTATCTGAGGTCTAACACAGGTCACTCTATCAAGTCATAGAAATAATTTATTGACATTCTAGGGGCCTCATTTCCTATTTCCTGATTTACATGAAAGATGATCGAAATGTTTGTTCTGATAAAATGTAAGCCAAAGTTAATACCTAGTTATTTGGGTTGGGGAAGAACTACACAAGATACGCGATACAGGACTTTCGTGTGCCGTCGTTTGTCTTAATGTTATCACACGGTATTTCGGTACGGCCGTTAATTAACATCGACTCATTACCGGAAGAAGCTTCATCATATTACAAAAAAAGTTACACAGTATAATTAATCACTTAAATGACTATGAAACCACGTTACAACCGTACTAATTTTTCAATTATCAATCCAAAACATGACAAAATTATAATAATAAGGTCACTGTCATTTACTTCCGCAATGTTAAATTGGTTCAAATTACGTCACCAAGCGCGCGCCGTAGGTAAGGTCATGACTATTTGTTTGAGATACAAAGTATTCTAAGGTAACAAATAGTGTGTTTCAAGATTTTTAAAAATGTAACCATATAAGCCAGGCCCGTAGCCAGAGGTAAAAAGATAGGGAGGCATTTGGTAGAGGGCCCGGGGGCATGTTCCCCTGGATTTTTTTTTATTCGAGGGTGCCATTTCGTGCGTTTTTCTGCATTTCAAACATATTTTTGTTACTTTTAAGATACCGATTTCGGAAAAAATAAATGACGTTAAAAAGATTCGCGTACATTTTAGCTAACATAGATCTACAGAAAAATAAGAGTTTTGAAATAGTCAAGGTATTTGCGATTATTGTCACTCTAAAACGCCAATTTAAAGGCATATGGTCATGTTTGCTTAGTTCTTACATCTTCAGTTGAGTAAATGTATATATGTTCATGTATAAACTTTTTAGCATGGCTGACGTGAAACGAAAATTTGAAAGAAGCAACACAGTTTATGCATATACAAATACAACACAGAAACGTAACACAAAATTAATGTACTTAGTACATAATATATTTTGTCAATCTTCTTAAAATAATATTACATTTTTGAAATTCAGCACTTGGATAAATAGTGCGTATCACATGTCAGATCTAAAAAATCAAATGTTGTCATAAAGTTATACTTATAAGTTAATGAAAATCTAAACTGTCACATTTATATAAAAAAGTATAAACGGGAAGATTCTATACTTACGAACAATTAATAAGTGTATCTGATATAAGTTCTTAACTTTTAAGTGACCACATATTTTTGACAGAAATCTTATAACAGAGTTTTGAAATGCTGTACGTAGATCTATAATCGTGACTTTTTAGAAATGATATGTTCAAAGGCGTGTTAAGAACAAAACCTCATGATTGCAAGACTTCAATCTGTTGTAGTAGTAATGTCAAAATGAATCAATTTAGAAAATATATCAACATTCAATCAGATAAGCGCCACGTTTTATTTAGGTATGCATAACATAAAACTTCTTTCGTAAGAACATGAACCAACTGACAGTGACAGAGTAAGCTGGAATATAAACTAACGGGCGCATAGGTTGAGCGAAAACTATGCTATATAGCATGACCGTAGCGACTATTGAGGCAACCGAGGCACTTGCACTTGCCTCGGTCATTTTTCTGCCTCATTTGCCTCGGTAGTTTTTTTTTTTTATTATCTTTAGTCTGCCTCAGCTGTATGAAAATCCGGTAGTGTCTAATCTAGGTTTAGTAATATGTGTCACATCCGATATAGCTCCCTTAGGATATAGCTCCTCGGGGAGCTGTATTCGGGGCACCTTTTCGTATATATCTCTGTATATAGCTCCCTTGCTTAAACTGGAGCTATAAACGGAACACCTGTAGCTTTGTTCCGTATAATTATAGCTCCTCGGGGTTTTTATGCAACATGGACCACGTGGCTTATTTAGGACATTTCGTTATGTCGCAATTTTAAAGACCAGATAGTGTCAAGGGGGCCTCCGTGGCCGAGTGGTTAAGGTCGCTGACTTCAAATCACTTGCCACTCATCGATGTGGGTTCGATCCTCACTCGGGGCGTTGAATTCTTTATGTGAGGAAGCCATCCAGCTGGCTTACGGAAGGTCAGTGGTTCTACCCAGGTGCCTGCTCGTGATGAAATAATGAACGGAGGGGCACCTGGGGTCTTCCTCCACCATTAAAGCTGGAAAAACGCCATATGACCTATCATGTGTCGGTGCGACGTTAAATCCAACAAAAGATAGTGTCAAATATTTCAAACATGATGCCTTATTTCTGATGTAAGGGTCATAACTAGTACTAAACCACTATTTGCCTGTCAACATTTCTGGACAGTCTTGGAAATAACTTTGGGGCAACTACCTTATTTCGTCAAGTCCGACAAAATAAACTAAAATCTTCAGGTACACCTAATTAACATTTGTTCCAAATTTGATAATTCTGTCACATACTACAGAAGATGAGTGTCTGTCGCAGTATGATCAAGTATGTATTTGGACTCCAGGTTATATTTGCTAGACCAGATACAAAATTTTAAACCCATGTTTCTAACTTAAATGGCCAGTTATTATTTTCATGTACAGGTTGGCGATTCTTGGTCTAACTATATCCGTTTTCGGGACTGTGTACCTACGCACTCTCGCTCTCTAGCTCATACGTATGAATGCCACGAGAAATAAAATTTATAAATCCCCACCTGTCTCCCAAGTGGTGTGGAAAATCGTATATCAAAATGACACTCTGCCAAATATTCATGTTTTTATTACTCGAACAGTACTGTTATAGTATTTTAATTTTTCCATGTATAAGGAGTCATATTCGGGTTTGTCGTATACAGCTCCTCTGTCCCAATGAGCTATATACGAAAACGTGTGCCGAATATAGCTCCCCGGGAAGCTATATCCGAAGGGAGCTATATGGGGTGTGACAAATATGTCTTCAGTTTTCATTTTCGAATAGGTATGTTATATGACAACAGAGTAAAAACACGATACGACGTTATAATTATGTGGTATTTGTGAGATATTTCAGTATCATACTTCAGTTGGTGCGCGCATTTCAGATATCTTAATGCAAGTGGTCTCATATTATAGACATAGTACCCAAATTTAAAATTATGAAAAGCAATTGAAAAATTCATGTTTGTTGCTTATATATAATATGCAAGACCAAAAAATCTTGAACTGATCATTTTGAGCATGTTTTTTTAATGTTTTTTAATTTCCATGTAGCAGCTCCTGCAGATAGTCCTACCTATCAAGCTATTGATAATTATTGCGGGAAAAACTTCTCTGAATGACGGAAAATTGTAAGATACATGCATATTGTATGATATCAGAAAATGTTGTTGTAAGTCTAATAAAATAAATTCAGATCGACTATTTATCTGAAATTTAGATATAATGTTATTCGAAGCATATCATATATCATATATAAAAATAAGAAAAACTATTCAATATTTACCATGAAAATTAACATTACATTGAAATGACTTTTCACTAAGCTGTGACATACAGATGTATGGATGAATGCAAGGTAGGATTATTATCTGAGTCATTGAGTGTTGTGGTCTCTCAAGCAAGTTTGACTGTACTTAAAATTAAAAATCTAAGTATAGCACTGAAGGCTATGTCAGGCTGACATATTAAGATATCATTTCATGATTCAGACACGCAAGTAAAGAAAGGCAATTTTAACAATCTTCAAACGATTTACCAAACATAATACTAAATCAAGTTTTGCGGTCAAAAAAGTTACTCATTAAGTTACACTTGCATCGTAATCTAAACACGCTAAATGAAACAATATATACAATACTGTGGAAAAAATGATTTTTAAATGTATAAAGTGTAGTGAATGTCGCAAAGTAAGTTTGTATGCCTTTTTAGTTGTTTGGATCTCATTACATGGTAATATGGGCGTAAGTTGCAGTGTCATTGAATTTGTGAAATAAAATAGGAATAAAAAGCACCTGATAACTCCGTTCGAATAATAGAAACAGATGTCAGCCTCATACTGTAAATGAAATGGTTTAATGGAAGATGTGAAATTCAAATGATTGCCTGAAGACAGCGTCTTGTAGAAATGGGAAATGCATTTAGCTAATTTTATACCACGAAGAGTAGCGAAACATTTTTCTGATTTAAAATTTAAACCTCTTTCGGTCAGCAGTGTGGAGTCTAATTACACGCTTATACACTTAAGTGGCAGGGGCCAGTTTCGCATTTGGCCCTGGTACGTTTTTTAAATAAAATAGACATATGTACTTTACAGGCATATATATTCAACTGGTTATTTATGATGTTTATAGAACTAAGGATTCCTGCGTACGAGTGATTATTGTGTAAAATAAATATGTGCATGTATCGATTTTCCTAGCTCCATGTAGACGGCCGTGTCTAAAACTTTACCTGAGGTAACGGAAGTCAGACGAATTGGAAACGGTCCTCCATCCATCCAGCTTCAGCACAAATTTGCGGAAAAAGTAAACGGTTATGAGATACTTTTCTTCCCACCATTATTTTTGTCTGGCCACATGCTTTAAAAATATGCATGTGTTTTAGGCCAGTCATTTGCAGATAATACGGTACAGGTCACGCAAGGAGTGCATTTTGGGCCATTTTTGTCTAAAAATTTAGTGTCCTGAAACCTGCGTTTTACTCGTTTCTATCACAGAAGCAACAGAATCGGCAGACTGAAAATGTCACATAATGAAGTGCTATGTCTATGCAAGACATTCGCTCAACAATTGCCTTGAATTTGTCGAAATTGGATTTGTTATGATTTTTTTCGCACTGGTATCAGCGCAGAGTTGTGGAGTTTTCAAATTTCCTGTCCCTTGCCCCCATAACCATTGCTACATTACATACAATGTATTGTTCAAGATTGTAAGATACTACACTATGTCTACCTCTCACATGTACATGTAATTACAGTGTTAAAACCAAGATGTTGTAAAAGTTGCCAATCGTTAGTTAAAAACTGATATAACTTAAGACCTAAAATTACATTAAAGCTTAATCTCGACCTTTCTCAGCTAGAACTGGGCACTGGCGCCAGATCAGAAAGAAAATGCCTCTGTACATGTTATACCCTACCCCTAGGTATTCTTTAAGAACCGTGGTCATGAAGGGGGAAATTTACTAACCCGTTTCAACCGCGCATTTCATACTTAAAACACGCAGTTCGGTAAATGTGTACTATGGACATCAAACAAGTTGTAATTTATCTTCCATTGTGTACCGGTCACATTTCTTGAATACATCTTATCTTAGAAAAACAACGCATAGTTTATAGTTTAATTTCAACGTTACACAAAAAACTTGCTTGACCTTCCCTGGTGAAATTCCGTTCTAGATTACAAAACCATTCTGATTGGCTGTTGTGAAAATGTATGTCAATCGTCTTTTTACTACACGTGTTCGCTAAAATGTGAAAATGCAGCATAAATGTGCAAAATGAATAAAATAAACAGAACAGATGCAGACCAATGTACCATTTCAAATTAAAGATCATATACAAGATGAATTTCATTCATCATTTCCAGTTTTAATGTAAAATTGTAATTATTTTTTTTAATTCTGTTTTTGTTTGTTTACATTTCGCCAAACATGTGCACACTGCCGTGACCTCTAGACCGGATGTTCATTAGGGAAGGTCAAGCAAGGTTTTTCTGTAATGTTGACGAAAGCATAAAATATGTTGATACTCTCAGCAATATCGAATATTGAGACAAGGTGATTGGTGCACGATGGAAGATAAATTATCGCTTGTTCAATATACTAGGTACGAATTCACCGAACTGTGCGTTTAAGTTGAGAAATTTACGATTGAAACGGGTTAGTATATTTTCCCGTTCATGACCATGGTTCTTACAGAATACCTAGGGGTAGGGTATAACATGTACAGAGGCATTTTCTTTCTGAACTGGCGCCAGTGGAACTGGGCTTAATTCTATCAAATATCGAAAGAAGCAATAAAACAGATCAGGCCAGGGTATGAGGCTAGTGCCAATGTCTGCGCATATATTAGTAAACTGTATTTTTGTAGATTTATCAGACCTCGACGTTTCAGTCGTTCAGTTAAGACGTTCCACTTTTTAATGAAATTTATTAGCAAGTGCAGTGAGTGATAAAACACTTCTGTTGCATATGCATATCTGAAGCTCTGGGATACGGTCAAAAAATGTTTTATATTTGCTTAATGCAGATTTTGGTACTCCTAGTCCTACAGCTTAGTAAACATTTCACAACTGTAATTCATTTAATAATTTCTACTGTAGACCTTTATTTCACTGTAAATGTTCATTTTGCTTAAATGTAGATGATACCATACTGGTTAATACCAACACAAGTTTTACCACTATTACAAGAAATGGATGTCAGGTTAATATAATTAGATATCCTTTCATCGTCGTTTCATGATTCAGACACGCCAGAAAAGAAAATTTAGTATTATTTTCAAAAGATTTATAAGATATAATACTGAATCAAGTTACCGGTCAAAAATGTCTACTGTCTGTATCAAAATAACAGTATCATAAATTATGTTATCAGATACATTTGCGTCATAATCTAGACGCCGCTAAATGCAAAAAAGTATCTAAAATACTATGAAAAAGATGATGAAACTGCTTTCAAATGTAAATAGCGAAATGCATACCCATAAGGTAAGATTTTTGTTTAGTTGCTTGGATCTCATCACTTGGTAATATGGGCATAAGTTACAGTGTCATTGCATTTGTAAAACGAAATGAGAGAAAAAGGCTCCTAATAACTGCGTTCGAATAATATAAACAGAAAGAAACCATAATACTGTAAATGTAAGGTAATTCAAAAATAGCAGGAAAAAACAGTGTATTATACCAATGAGAGACGTATTTAGCTACTTTTATTCCAAAGAGCGTGACAGAATAAGTTTCCAGTCAAATTTAGAATTTAAATGATCAATAGCAAAACTCTTTCGGTTAGATGTGTTGAGCCTAATGATAACTTCTTGTTAACTTACACGTTTACCCTTACCATGAATTGCTTCAAAATTGTACTCGTGAGTATTTTATATGAATAAAAATTTATATATTTATCATACTAGAAAAAATATATTGTGTAGTACACTTTAAGTCTTACAGCTTTCTACATTTGTATATCCATAGGCCCCATGTGGTTCTGGGACGATATGTGTATTAAAAAAATTGGAACCACTGCCTTACCCTTGCATGATCGTAAGAGGCGACTGATAGGGTCTTAACACTTGGTTTTGCTGTAACTCTGTGATTCAAGCAGGTATGCAAATTTTGATTCCATACCTCATTTTTTTATTTCAATGTAAATGAGATGTGAAACCAAAATTTGTAGTCCTGTTTGGCACCATATAATCTATACTGTGTTGGTGCGCCGTAAAACCGAAAAAAAAAATATTTTGTTTGTTTGTTTTGGGTTTAACGCCGTTTTTCAACAGTATTTCAGTTATGTAACGGCGGGCAGTTAACCTAACCAGTGTTCCTGGATTCTGTACCAGTACAAACATGTTCTCCGCAAGTAACTGCCAACTTCCCCACATGAATCAGAGGTGGAGGACTAATGATTTCAGACACAATGTCGTTTATCAAATAGTCATGGAGAACATACGCCCCGCACGAGGATCGAACTCGCGACCCCGCGATCCGTAGACCGACGCTCTACCTACTGAGCTAAGCCAGCGGGTTGGGAAAAAAAAAATATATATATATAGTGTCTGTCTAAAACAAATTATGTCAAACATTGTAGATACTAGTTTAAACTTTGATCTTCCCTATTCAGTTTCAAATAAGCTCCAGTATTGTAGTATCAGCCGAAGTGTTGCCCATAAGTGTATCAAAACAATGTCTTAGTGCTTTTTATTCGGCACAATAGAATAGTTAGTTTGCGAAGCTTCTTGACTGGCTACTTAATAATTAATACCTTAAGTGGCCGCTAAAGCAAAATGTACTGTATACGTCTATCACAGTTCAATAAATGTCCTTTATAGGTGATAAAATAGGCCTGTTAAACCAACCAAATAGCTATTTCTAAACATTCACAAGGACTGCATTTTTCATTCGTGAAACATTCGGATCCCGAATTAGTATTCGCATCCCTCCCATCGTCATTTCGTACTTGGGCACTTATAGCTGGAGCAATGATTTACGGAACCTCGGGATCAGGAGGTAAGGGCACTAGAAAAGTTTACATACCTACGTTTTCTAGCTACTTTATGTCTAATTTCCTACAATATAAATCGTTTTTCCCAAATCTAATTTATTTCAAAGTATGGTTAAGATTCAAAATAAATCGATGAATTTGTTGGTGCCAAAAGCAAAATAATTTGAAACTTAATGATTTATCATTATAGTTTATTCATTTATTTTGAAGAATATTAAGCGCGAAATTTTTGTTGAAGCAGACGATATGTAGAACATGTGGTATCGTGAGCAATTGATGACACTCCATTTATGCTGTAATCATTAATTAATATGGATTTGAATGTTCTTTTCAACCTAATGAAGTTTTATTTTAATTTCACGCAGCAAACAATTTGTTAAAACGCATTTTGCTCTTATCGGCCTCTGTGGCGAGTTATACTGATATCCAGTCTTTGTAGCAACATCCTTGTCATTGTATGAAACAATATTTTTTTTTATAGAAAACTAATGTCCTTTTCAGCATGAGAGCAACATTAGACGGAACTTTGATTTTAGGGAAAATTGTTTGAACATTTTTACATTTCATTTTACTCGTATGAGATAAATCAGCAGCTCCATCAATAAGAATATTATAGACATACACCTCTCAAAAAGTAAGTCCTGTGTTGCACCCGAGACCTCCATTGCAAGAGAGACATTACAAACGAACCATAAATCGGTATTAGTACCCGGGGTATTACCGTATTGGTTTAAAATGGTGGCAGAATAGTTATCACCTGCTGTTGTAAACCTTCCATGTGAAGAGTAAATGAAGTTATTGCAGCTCTTTTTACTGCCATTGAATTTCACTTTTATTGCAGATGTGTAGTGTAGTGTGCATGACATTCAATGAATATTGTCGACAGTTTGGGCATAACAGTAGAAGAGTACGGCTTTCTGGTTAAGGGTTTCATGGACTTTCATCTATAGTAAAACTAATTTGGCCTAAATATTTCCCGCCATTTTGTCTTTAGTTTTATCTATGTAAACAAAGCAGTCGAAATCTCGTAGAAAGCAGACAATCACTTATTTGTTTAAAAGCATACTTTGTTCTTAGCGTATAGGTTATAGGGAAAAGATGTTTCATTTTGTGAAGACAGCACGAAACTTTGCATATTACTATTTTGAAATATGCTGAATCCGTAAAAAGGAGGAGACACGTGGTTCGCTTACCCCAATTAGCTTAAAATGAGGTCCCAAAAGGGGACCTATGTTAATTCATTTTGGTCATATATTTTTTTTAAGCAATTTCCAAAATAAGTTAATTTATGACCTCAGTAAGTAATAATTGTTGAGAAAATATTTATTCAGTTACATTTTATACACATTTGATATATAAGACACAGACAAATGACATAGATGAGGCTCTAAAAGGGGAAAATTGTTTAAATATCTCATTTACAGGACGACTATTTTTTAGTATGAATACCATATCACTAATGTAAACAAAACTAATTGTAGTATTCAATGATACTAAATCATCACTTAAACATTCGTTACATTTTGAGGTTCATTAAGGGTATTTCATAAAACAAGTTCACATATACCTACATACTGTAATTCATACAATAGTCTGCATTCCTGTTCCGTACAATTTTTATTCTCACACCGATTTGACAGTACTAATACTGTTCCTGGGGTACGGATAGTTAGATTTCCCTTTGAATATATTTTTATGGAAATATATTTACATTGAAAAGAGAAGCTAAATAACGGGTTATTTTGTGTTTTTTCTTGTAAATCAACATCTTGTTTAAATCCCTGTAAACATATTTTATATAAAACATAATTTTATATCTTTTTCAAGACAATTAATGACTTCTAGCTAAAGATTACCATCATCCTAATGCTTTCTTTATAACAAAGAAAAATGGGATGTGTACTAAATGTATTATTGTATTTATTATTGCTGGTTTATACCATATTTAAAAATACAAAGTTATTTAAATTTGATTCAGATTTTAAGTTTGAGAATTACCCGTAGTCTAATTTTCTTGAAAAGTGCATTGGTTTCGTATGAGATTGACTTTTCTATGGTTTGAACCAACGACCTTCGTATTGAGCTGACAACACCTTTACCACTAGATTGCCTCTCCCACAGTTTGGACAAATAAAGAAACAGTGTATCTTCTTCTTAGGTTCCAAATCGGCCTATATACTACCATGTCTCTAATACGAAATGATCATGCAGAGCATTGTACGTGTGGGTCAGAGTTGAGTATAAGATTCTGCATCTCTGTATAGCCGATGGAGCTCATTCAACACGGCAATGGCTATTGCAGACCGTTCTAGTTATAATCATAGCTGATATGTATTCTTTGTCCAATATAGAGTTAGGAATACCACTCAGTATCGCAATTATTATATGGCCTAGAATAATTGCTTGTTTAGGGGAACGCCCAAGAAATTAATTGAAAGATAGGTAGGCTTTCTACTTTTTTATAGAACATCAGAAAAATCATTTTTACATTATATGTCAGACAGGGGTGTACCGGTACCTGGATGTTTTTGAACTGTACGCCAGATAGGCTCAGCATAGCTACGAACCAAGCAGAGATGCTGCGAGTGTGGGGTAGGTGAGGGAGGGAGTCTCCATCTCCCGGCGGATTGGGTATCTGGGGCTTCCCCTTGAAAATGTTGAGAGAAAAAATGGCAAGAGATGCGTTCTCTTGCTATATTCCTGCGTTAATATATCACATTTGTACTACATATTACAAAGATAATCGTTTAAATTCATAGTTTATTACACCGCCGCTCATGCTTACTGGCAGGGATCGTGACCGTGTCTAACTGCAACTGGAGCAGCCCTGGATATTTAAAGGAGTATAACCACTTTTCGTAAAGAGTCTTAACTATATATACCCTTGAAAGTGTGTGTTTCAATAGCTTGATCGCTCTGGCATGATACCTGGCCAATACTAGTATTCATTAATAATTTTATTTAAGATTTTAAAATGTTTAATACCTATTTCGCAAATTTTTCCTTTAATTACTTCGATACAGCGATAAATAATAAAAATGAATTATGTCAGACTTAAGATGTTGAAAAACCAGAGTTCTGTGAATTGCTCTGTACAATACAATCCAACTTTAACTCAACAGTAACAGTAGATATATAGTTATGTTACAAACTATTTGCGTCACTGAAACACTATGTCATTCTATGATATATTTTATTGTGCAACTGCCAAGACCCGCACAGGCATATTGAGTATCGCCAAAGGGGCCTAACAATGTGTCTGTTGGGTAACTGCATCTAAACTCTTACCTAATCCCAGCTGCTACACATGTGAACAAATCGTATATTCGAACCGTGTGCAAAACTTGTATTATCATTATTTATTCATTTATTTGTTTATTTAATATCCTAATATCCTTTCGTTACATAGACATAACTCACAAATTAAGGATACACTAGTTTTTTGTTGTTAGCGTTTTTGAAATCTTCGTCAATGTTTAATTTCATGCATGACTTCTGCATCCGCATTTTGACAGGTTTTTGATAAATGCATCTATTTCAAGTTTTCTCACGCGAAACGTAACTTTTTTCTAGTTAACGTATACAGCAATGATATTGGCAAACGCAAATTAAAACTGCGTAAATTGCTATATGGTATTTCGGTATCCAGATTTGGATACAGATTGATAGATTTACTTGAATTGCAACCATAAAAAAATCTTCAATATCACGCAGAGTGACTTTTTTCTTAATCGAGACATCGGTTGTCATTTTTGTTCCTTGCTGCTCTCTTGATTTACCAGTATAACACATCTCATTTGAAACTTGAACAGCAAAGTGAGACGGGTGTCCTGTTTTTGTGCAAACAAATTTTCGTAGAAAACGAACGCTCGGTCGTTGCCGTAGAAACTTGCATGCACAATAGATTTGTCATAATTTTAAGTGTAAAATTTGGATCTAGTAAACCTTAGAGATATGGTCTGTAGCTTGTATCCGCTCGTATCTTTGTATGTTCGAAACCCTGTACGAGGTGTCTATGTTTTAATAAGAGTAAGCCACCAAGCTGGCTTTGTGAACAATTCATGGCTTTATCCAGCAACCAGTTCATGGCTAAAGTTATGTCCGAAGGAGGCACCCGGGGTCTTTCTTTCAACATTAAACACTGTTAAAAGCTGGATAGTTCTTTTGAGACAAATATTGCAAGTTTACTTTAATTGACCATCTTATACTAAATTTTCTTAACGTTTCATGGTTTGCCTGCATATTTTTCATGGCATTAGTACACTTGCTTAACTTTCATTGTTCGAATGTTTCTACTTAAGTTTGTCACTTGGGCATTTTGGTTCTTGTGAGACGTATCTATGCGAAATTTCTTCTACAGAAAACTTTAACCAAGGGATGCCCAATATACACATGTGTAATCAAGATCATATGACATGGTTGTAAAAACCTTTAAAAGTTCAATTAAAAATATATGATATTTGAAATAATTAATATATTATCGACACCAGTTGTTATGTCCAAACTCACTATTCAAGGCCATGTTTGGGGAGAGACATTAAGGCATGAAAAAAAAGAAATAACTGGCCTTTTTTTCTAAATAAAATTGACTTTCAAATGGTTGCAGCAAACAGCAGGACCCTTTTTAAATGTCTGTAACTTACATTTTCTTGAAGAATATTGTCAGAGCTGAAACAGATTCTAAAGAAAACCGGGGGTTATGTTTTTCAGCAAAACACACAAACTACAAAATCAGCTAAAGATTATTCCCCAAATTGTAATAGTGGTGTATGACCTAAGTCTCCATGATAAATTCTGTCATGCTATCATTGCTTCCTAAATGTCAAGGATAGATATGTTTGTGATTTCAGCAAAAATTGCAAAGACAGAAAGGAAAATAGCTCTACAGAGCAAAGAAAATGAGGACTCATTTTTTTCGCGCCAGTTTCTTATTTAGTGTCTGTATACCTTAATTGTGACCCTTGCTTTGCCTAATCATGTTGACTATGGATGGACCAGTAATAACACTTGAGTTCCATGATTGTGGTGTACACTTCATAGAACCGATTAAATGCCAGTGCAATAACACAGTCATGTATAGGGAAAGTAAATTTGTCAAACAAATGTATTAGAGAAATACTGGAAAACCTATTACAGTTCTTAGATATCTATTGAAGCGGAGCAAATATCAGTTTCTTTTATTTATGGGTCTATGGATGAGTCATTTGATTTGAAAACATGATTATGTCATATACTGACAGACAAAATATTAATGGAGTTAATTTTGATGTTCCCTACAAAATCATACAAAAATGATCCGTTGAAGGGCTTTTCTTTTTAATATAAATCTATCGCCCTAATAATTACACGTATAACAGTATAAATAATATTTACTTCAAATTAAACCAAATACAGACTTACTGTTTTCAAATGGGTGTTAGAATGAAACTAGTACAGAACAGGACTGAAAATTGAATATTCAAAACTTGTGAAGCGGACTATTCATGTACATATAGGTACATTAAAGTATGTTATATAAGATACTTCATGGACCTCAAAATGTGAATAGCATTCACATTTTGATATCTTATACATGATATACATGAATTCAGTTTATTTGTTTATATTGAGTTCAGTAATATTATATTTTAACGATTGAAATAAATTAGTTTGCCTTTAAATGAGATTTTTTTAACAATTTTCCTGAACCATGTATTTTGAATGTCTATAAAATGTAATTAAATGAATTTTGTGTTAAGGGTTATATTTGACCAAGGTCATGAATTAACCTTTTGGAAATAGTTCCATATATATTTGATTGTAATATATATAACGTAACCTTTGGGGCCTTTTTTTTGGTTGATTCAAGCCAAAAGATCGTATATGTAATCCTTTCCTGATCCAGTCTACTTTATTATAGTTAAATACAATCTTTCATGCTTTCTTTATAAGAAACCTCTTTTCACATTCAGTTTTAAAATTCAACATACAGTAAATATCTGATTAGGTTCCTTTTTTGTAGAAATAGGAGTATTTTGGAGTAAACTTGTATATTTGTCAATACCAAGTGGATGTCGGTCTATTTCAGTAATATGTTATCCATGTTTAAATAATATGAAACATTACTATATAGATATATTTCAATTTAAAGGAAAAATTATTTTTTCAAGACATTTTTACCTCCCTTTTTTAATTTGATTTAAAAGGAGGTTCTAGGGCAGATAGAGCATGTCTCCTCCTCTTGTAGGATTTGGGAACCCTTAAAGTAATTCCATGCAAAATGGTGCTTTCTCCACAAAGGGAACACCTTTACCATTTTTTTTTTTTTGTTCCATATCTAATTCGCTAACTGTTTGGAAACAGTAAAATATTGGACGATTTATCAATTATAAGTATTTTGTGTCATATTTAGCCTTTTGAACCTCAATTTTGCTAAAATAATCTCTTTAACATAAAATTTACAACTTATTAAAATAATTCCAAAGTACGGGTACGCATCTGAGATCTCGTGGTACTTCAATATAAAAACAAAAATAGTGACAAAATGAAGAACAGGGTCGAGTCAGTGTTTCTTAACTCTAAATAACTCCAATTTGAAGCGTAGGTTTACACTAAATATTCTTTATGGAGCTAGAACTTCATTGCAGCGCATTAAAACTTATACATTTCAAGGTTTTGCCAGGTCTTCCTGTAAACCGATTAAAGTATACTTATCAACATTTTTAACTACACTCTGTTCATATTTATGTCAAATATTGACGTTTTTCAATGAAAATTTGACATACTACTCAATGATTGTTTTGTTGTAATAAATCATAACACAAATTTTAGTCGGGCGTAAATTCTCGAGCAGTGACAATAAGGTAACTGTAAAATAATAATTCACAAAACTGAGTAAGATTTGGTACTTATTTTGGTACTAAATGTAGAGAAGACAGTATCTTTTCTTATAAAACATAAATGTAAAGCTAAAAAGCTTTGAAATATACGCAAATGTCTATATATTTCTCAAAAATAAACATATTTATAGCATTTTCACCGAAAGTTCATAGTTATGAGCATTCAGTTTTTTTTTTTTTTTTTTTTTTTTTTTGTTTTTTTGTTTTTTTGTGATCAAGAAAATGTATTTCTGCATGGACATCTGACAGGCTATTTTCTATATTTGGGTGTATTTTATTTTACATCATTCATGTGTGATCTGGAATGCCAGGCATTGGTTCAATAAATTGTATCCCTAATAAACGAACGGTGGAACAGTCCGATGATTCATTTTAAGTCTGGCCGAAACTCGAACACAGCAGCCCTCACACCAAAGTAGTAAACTCTACCACATCGCTATTACAGCAATTTCTATAGCTAGTGTAAGTGAACCCTTGTACTACACAAAAAATGAGAACAATTTTGTCACAATATTCTATATTTTAATATTTCATGTTTTAGAAATGCCAGCAAAGTAATTTAAGTCATCTTGAAAACATTTATCAGATATAATACTGTATCAATTTTTGCGGACACATTTTGTTTACTGTATAAGGTTGACAGCCTATATGTAATTATATACACATTCATCAAAACTTAAAACTATAGCAACAAAACTGTGGAAAATGATCCCGTGAAACACCTGCCTAATATTTTTGTGATCAGAACAAAATTGACTACGCCGATATTAACGAACTCTTATTTACATCTATTCCATTCCGAATGCAATGCTTTTTCAGTAATAAATTGTCGAAATGTAGGTGTGTTAGTCCAGTCGAAAACATTATTGACTGCAACGACACAAAGTGAACTTTTAAGTACACATCACTAATGTTCTACATTACTTGGATGTTGAATGAGTCATCTGAAAGGCTCTGAAGAAAGCGGAGTAATTTAAAAATCATTAACATGTGAATTGATTATATTTGCATCAAATAGTAATTCGTTTGCTCTATAAATGGCAATTCATTGTTCAACATGATAACAATCTGCAATTACGATACACTCTTCGCGTGTTTTATGGCTACTCGAGTGTTACAATGAAATACTAGAAAGTGTCTTTTATTTTCGTACTTGCAAATTTTAAAGGCAAATGAACAAGGTTTCATACCAAACTAATATTTCCAAATATTTATTTGATTCTTGTATGATATAGACTTTCAGCTGCAAGAAAAAAATATTTATGGAGTAAAACATTTGTTTATATTGTTCTCTACATCTTGAAAAGTGCACAAGTCTGAGTAGCTCAATAGAAAAGTATATTTGTTTGTATGAGAAGATGATATTTCAAAAAGAAGCATGAATTGTACTGGGTCATTCAGACACATTCTTGTAGATTTGGGCCAAAGTTTATGATTTGGGGTATTTTTCCTATCTTTATTACCTCCTCTGGATGTTCTTTATAGAGCTTAACTAAGTTTACTTCCTGGAATATGCTGAAATCAGATTTCTACTCGGATTTTGCAAACTTTTAGTATATCAATACAATGACAGTCAGAGATTTTATGCTAAATGGGCATATGATGCTTGGATGTGTCTCTTCAAACTAAATCCGCGTTTGAAATATGCTGAATAGCGACATTGTGTAGAAAAAATTCTCTGGCAGAAATGAGTCTAAACTGTCGATAACAATCTGTCTGTATCTCCATAAGGGAAGTGTGTATCAACTGATTGAAGGCTCAATAACATTACAATGAAAACAGGTGAGTCTCAGAATATTTTATGTTTTAATCATGTAAAAGTTCAAGCTATGCAAGATATTTACCTCCTTCAACAGATTCAAAGACCATACAGAGGTTATTTTCCTGAACATTGGACAGACATTTCTTATTATTTTACCAAGATAACACTTTCAGGGGGTTTTTTTTCATGATTTTGGGAATACCATGCACAAACACCAGTGGAATTGGGAAAATGCTCTGCGTATTGTCTAATGTGAAAATTTTCCAAATTACCAAAATCTATGTAAAGATATTTTTGTGTAAAATAT